>NC_041388.1:474709651-474714995 GCF_002162155.2 Triticum dicoccoides | reverse complement strand
CGCACTGTTCATCCAGAGGCAGCATCGATCGGCTTCAGTTAGCAGCAGTAGCGAAGGAATCAATCGGGTTCAGTTAACAGCAAGGGATCAATCGATCGCTCGGGTTCAATAATAGGTAGCCTGTAGTGCAATCACTCGGGTTCAGTTAGGCGAACGCCTCGCCCGGGTTCAGTTAGAGCCCAATGCCTCACACCCACGCGCATACGTGTATGAGAGAAATGCACATCGCTCAGCCCCCGACCACCCACCGTAACCGGGAACTCCCCGATATTTTCCACTCCCTCGCTTCTACTACGGTTTTTCCGTCATGGATGGCCCAAAGAATGTCATGTAGCTGGCTCTCCGGCCCACCCAGGACGAAAAGCCCATTTTCTGTCATGATTTTTTGTCATAGAAGTAGGAGCCCACCACATCTATGATGATACCAGGTTTTGTCACAATTATCGTCATAGAAGTGTCATAAGTATGACACGAAAAAATTTATTCGGCCCAAAATGTCACGGATATGTCCTTTTTTTGTAGTGTAAAGGACTGCTTGCCCGTCTCAGGATCACGGTGGAACTTGAAATCAGAAAGCTTATCATCCGAGGTGACTCATAGTTGGTTGTGAAACAAGTCAATAAAAATTACCAGAGTCCATTGATGGAGGCATATGTTGATGAAGTGAGGAAATTGGAAGAACACTTTGACGAATTGCAAATAGAGCACATTCCTCGTGCAGAGAATAACATTGCAGATGATATATCAAAATGTGTCACGCTCAAGCTACCTATGGAACCAGGAAGTTTTGTGCTCCATTTAACTTAGCCATTTATAACACCATCAACTGGATAGAACAAGACAAGAAACTTGAATGCCAACAAGTATTTTCGTACCAAACTCCCAAAAGCTGTCGGTAAGGATGTTGCCAGGGAAAATGACAAGCTTGCTGGTGAGTAGCAGGATCCGGCAAGAAACCAAGCTCTTGCCGTCGAGACAAGTGCTCCCACAACTGAAGAAGTTCATTTAGTCCTTATTGTCGAGCCGCTGGCTCTAGCATGGACACAACAGATTGTCGAATTCGTTCAAATAGGAGAACTTCCCGAACATCAAGAAGAAGCTGAAAGAGTATCCCATCAATCAAGTATGCATCGGATTGTCGAAAATGACCTATATACAAAGAGATCAAATGGGGTGAAATTGATGTGTATTTATCGGGATGATGGACAGAAGATGTTGGCGGAGATACATTGGGGATATGTGGCTCACACATAGGATCCAGGGCCCTTGTCGGCAAGGCTTTCCAACAAGGTTTCTTTCGGCCCACTGCCCCCCAGGATGCAACTAAGCTAGTAACCAAGTGTGAAGCAAGCCAACTCCATTCAAAATAGTCACATCAGCCAGCTCAAGCTCTTGAAACTATCCCTCTCTCCTGGCCCTTCTCGGTCTGGAGGCTCGACATATTGTGCCCCTTCCCATGTGTTGTCGGAGGCTTTGAGTACTTGTACGTTGCAATCGAAAAGTTCACAAAGTGGCCAGAAGTGCAGCCAATGAGGAAGATGACAGCACAGTAAGCCATCAAGTTCTTCAAAGGACTAGTTTGTTGTGAGTGCCCAACAGAGTCATCACCGACAATGGCACATAGTTTACGAGTCGCACCTTCATGCAGTACCTTCACAACCTTGGCAGCAAGATCTTTTTTGCATCAGTTGCTCACCCAAGGAGCAATGGCCAGGCCAGAAGAGCAAATGCTGAAGTATTGCATGGGCTAAAAACGAGAACTTTCGACAAGCTGCACAAGTGTGGAGGACACTGGATTGATGAGTTGTTGGTAGTTCTTTGGTCAATCAGGATGACACCAAATCAAGACACTGGCCAGATACCATTCTCCCTAGTCTATGGGGCAGAAGCTATACTCCCCACGGAAGTCATGTACAAGTCACCTTGAGTGCTCACTTATGATGAGTTTGAGCAAGAGCAGCTGCGTGAAGATGATGCCACGCTTCTTGAGGAAGATTGTCTCCAGGCTGTTGTACGTGTTGCACGTTAGTAGCAAACTTTGCGTTGTTATCATAGCCACAAGGTTAACGCCAGGAGCCTTGAGGAAGGCGACCTTGTTCTTCGGTGAGTTCAGTCCGCCAAGAATTCATACAAGTTGACGCCTATGTGGGAAGGCCCTTACCTGGTGATTTGAGTCACTAGGCCTGGCACCGTCCGCCTAGAGACTGAAGATGCCACGCATGGAATATTGAGCATCTTCACAAGTTTTACCCGTAAGGCGCGGGTTGCCGGGCTGCCCAGCAACCACCTTTTGTACAAGTTTGTTCGCAAAGCATGTAATCCTTTGTACAAATCTAGGCGCAGACCCTATGCATAAGTGAAATAAAGCTAAGTATTCATAATGCACGGGTTGTCGGGCTGCCCAGCAATCACCTTTTGTACAAGTTTGCTCGCAAAGCATGTAATCCTTTATACAAAGCCAGGCGCAGACCCTGTGCATAAGTGAAATAAAGCTAAGTGTTTCACAACTCTTGTCAATTCACATGTTTAATTATATGTGTTTTTGTGTGATGTTGTCATATTCTTGCCTGTGTGGATGATTAACGAACCTTCAAGGTTCCATCGTTATTTTCTATTGTTTCTTTCTCTCAGAAGACAAAGGGTTGCCTCACACGCAAGTTTGCTGGGGGAAATGATGGTATGGACACCGGCAAGTGACGTCCAGGCTAATATTCCATGACAAGAAGTATAGAAAAGAAAAGGTAAGTTGAAAAACTTTCAAACAAATTTCTTTGTTTTAGAGCTTTCTTCCTTGAACGTTTTTGGCTTTTGTATGGAAAACCTGCACGCGAAGGAACCTTGTTGCGATTAGTTGTGCTTTTATTTTGTTTTGAGTCTATTCAACAATCTAAGCAACTGCGCTGAGACCGCCAAGGGACGTTGCCTGCGGTGACATTTCCAGCAGCCTGCTAAGGATCCGTTCCTCAAGCGCTCGCGGCAAGTGTGCACACCGGCAATTTTCCAAAGGGCGTAGGGAATAAACCATGCAAAAACAGAATCAAATAAGGAAAGGTAACACACATTTGTCAAACTTAACGAATCATAGATATTCATTCAGAAGTGGTTGGTAACACTTCTTCCTTACTTTTCCCTGCAAGGGTACTTTTGGCACAGTACAAGAGCGAAACAAAATAACTTTACCAAGGCATGATCCGTCTTCAAGACTCAACTCCAGTACTATTTGTACTTATTAGGATTTGTCATTCTCGATCTTCATGCTTGGAGAGCTCTCGTTGTCTTCACTTTCGCTAGAGGAATCAGCGTCGCTGCTACTCGAGCTCTCCACACATCATTCTAGCCGGGCGCTAGAGGCCTCGAAGAACTTCACCAAGAGCGTATCAGGTACAACCAGCCTAAAATGGAGAAGGTGTCCTGTGGGCGCGGACAAAGGATTTCCATCCCCGCGCCAGATACATAAAGCCATTGGGAGAAGTTTCAACAGCCACCCCGACGAGGTCGTTGCAACATCCATCCACCCGCAGCCACAGACCGGACATATGGTTGTCCTCCATTGCCATGGAGAAAGGGTTTGGGAGACGCAACCGGCCGGATGGTCGATGGCACAGTCCACAATGAACTTGTGAGCTGTATACTCCATGTGAGCTTTTGCCTGGGGCGGAACGGACTGGGGCAAAATTGCTTGCGCTTCACCATGACTGCCCCAGCCTCAGACGCTGCACCTTCTACAACCACGGGATGTAGCCCTTCCATGAGCACTAGAGCGGACACCCGCTGCTGTGGCTAGAACACACGTGTGGTCTATAGGGGAAACTCTTGCAGCGACGATAGACCCACGAGGTTGACCCTTTCCCCTCATCATCGTGGTGGTGGTTCTCGAAAGAGCGGACAGGGAGAGGGAAGACGGAGAAACAAGAAGGAGGAGGTTTGACTGGAATGGGAAGAGGCAAATGAGCAACACCCCCCGAGGTCCTCTCTTTATGGGGAAGGCGCGGGGCCTGGCTCTTTACTGTTTGAAACCACAACTCATGGTCAGACACGCTACGCCAACAGCAGTTTCACCAATCCCACGTCTTGTATGCAGTACGCGGAGTGACAGGCACAATGAAAGAGAAGATAATGACAGATTTCGTAGTTATTCTTTGCCACGTGTGCCTATGCATTGTCTTGGGCCTAGCCCAAAGATGCCTCACATGCGTGCGTGGCCCAGGCCCGGGGGCTCCTATCGGTGTATTAAGAATGGGGTCCTTAATACCCCGGACTTATGCACAGGAAAGGCTTTCCGGAGGATAACTAAAGCCGAACTCAAGACTAGATTACAAAGACTACATAGAAGACTTCTGTAGACAGAGGACAAAAATGGTGAAGTTATAGCTCAAACGCCCGGCAAGATCCTTGCTGGGGAGAGCTCATCAACATTCAAGCCCGGCAAGCTCCGAGCCCAGCAAGTATCCCACTACCTTGTCACCACTCCACCTCATCGATTAGGTTGTCACTTGTCGATTAGGTGTCGAGCGGGCAGGTTGTTAGGTTAGGCTTGTCTGGGCACATGGCCGCTCACCGCCGAAGATGCAACTTTACTGACACCTGTCCAAATGATGTGTCATTAGAATAGAAGGTAGATGGGTGAATGACACCACACGGTGCATTAAATGCATTTGTCCTAACCCGTCAGAGTTATGTATTTGACACTATAGCCACTATTTACATTGTATATTTACCATTTTGCCATTATGGTGACCCCTTAGTCTATAAAAGGAGGCCCATGGATACCTTAACAAAGGTCGAATCCCTGTCCATTTGCACGCGTAGCTGCACCTCCCGAGTACCTTGACGGGCATGTGCTCCTTGTAGCTGGGCATATACACACAATCAATACACAAAGCAGGAGTAGGGTTTTACGCTTCACAGCGGCCCGAACATAGGTAAACACCGTGCGTTTTCTGTTGATTCTGCTCTTTGTGCTTGTCGATCCCTCTAATTGAACCGAAAAGGGGTCGTCATGATCCCATAGATGGTCGTACACACGATACACACATTGCAGGGAATAACTGCTAATTCTGTCATAATCTTCTCTTTTACTATGCCTCCCACCATGCGTACTACATGCAAGGAGTGGGATTGGCGAAACTGTGCGGTCCCTTGAACATCCATAACACTGGCCTAAATGTCGTAAGAATAAAAGAATACCACATATGTATGCCACTTCATCTAGTCACATTGGAGAAACCCGCATGGAGAAATTCTGTGGTGATGGATTTGGGAGTCATATGATTACGAATCATCCAACACTTGCAAGTTTCGTCCAAATGGGGAAGTACACTAAAATACTATTCACATGCTGTCG
>NC_041388.1:474673459-474709276 GCF_002162155.2 Triticum dicoccoides | reverse complement strand
GACCCCGGGCAGGCAGCGGAACCCAGATCCTTTCAAAAACATTGGGGTTAGCAACGCCCCTCAATCCGGCTTGCCCTTGGCAGGATTCCCAGCACAACCCGGTCAAGTCCCACAACGCCAGTCAAGCCTTTATCAACAAGCAAGCACAACCATAGTATGCTCATCAACCTGGCCATGGGTCACCTCCCATCCCTTCCAAGGCGTAGGATGGAACGAGTCCCGATGAGGGGATGAGCAAGGATACAGTGGCCCACCTACCCCACTGACCGGCGTGAGCATGGCAAAAGTGGCCCACAAACCCCGCCGACCAGGGCGGGCATGGCTATAGTGCACCCCGTCCTACTAACGCAAGATGATGGCGACCAGGCGACGTGCCACTGTAGCCGAGCCGACTCAACCACTATGTGACGCACGACAAGATGGGGAACAGTGCCCTCTGGCACACGGGGCCCGGGCTCAGAGAACCCGGCGTACCCTGGTACCCAGCGGGCCCTAGCACCGGCTTCCCAGACGCTGACATCCCGGCCCCACGGCCATGTAACTTTACCATTGTAACCCTAGAGGTAGACATATAAAACCCCCCAGGAGGCCCCCATGCACAAGAGAGAGCACATACAATCTGATCACCAGTAGAACACACACACAATGAGAGGGAACAACCTATGCTCTGGCATGTGTTCCTTCCTCCCCAAAATAGCTCTAAGAGCAAGCTTGTATCATCCACATATAAACCACACTCGGTAGGACTAGGGGTGTTATCTCTCCGGACAGCCCCGAACCTGGGTATTTCTTGCATCGCATGCTCACTCATGCTGATCTCGCCTCTGGAGCCCACCGGTGCCCTCGTGCCTATCCCTCTCTTTAGCCATCCCTTGGCATCTTCCATGCGCCCACCACGACAGTTGGCGTCCACCATGGGGAGGCTCGAGGTTCCTGCTACAGGTAAGTTCTAGATGGGTCCCTTCTTCGACTTCGGTGAGCACATCACGCACTATGTGTTCCCTACGCCCCGCTCACCAATGGCTGCCCTCGCCGACTCGCTCACCGCGTCCTTCGGCACGCTACGTGTCTGCGACACGTCCGCGGCCGATGAGTACCCCGGCGGGGTGCTCAACGTCACCGACTCGCCCGTACCCTTCGGTGACGACATCTCCGCCGAGGTGGCACATCTCTATGCCCGGGTGGAGGTGCTTGCCCCCAACTCCGGTTCCACTTCGTCTAGAGCCAAGGCCGCTGCCGCCAGGTCCGCAGCGGAGTGCGCCAGCGCGCCATGATGTAGAACCTTAGTGTTCCCATCGCCACCGATGTCAACACCACCAACGCCGCCCAGGCCCTAGCCCAGCTCGAGGTGGAGAGCAAACGCCTACTGGACGAGGCCGAGACACTCGCTGCTACGCATCGCCGACTTGAGTCCATCCATCGGGAGCGCGATGCCGTGTACGGCTTCACGCCGGCCGCTGCCAAGCCCAGCCAGGTTGCTGAGGTGCGGAACCGTGGTGCCTCCATCAGCCGCGCACTAGGCGTGGTCCCGCCTGTCTACGACACCCCCATCAAGAACATGCCCGCCGCGCAAGCGGCCATCGTCGGCCTGGAGCAGCTGTAGGGAGTTGACTTTGAGCAGGCCTTCGTCCGGAACTTCACCGGCAGCTACAAGCGTCCTGGCCGTCCCAGCCAACTCACCTTGTGTGTGTAGGGGCCGACGGAGACTAGCCGCGCGTACCTCGCATGCTTGAATGAACACCAGATCAGCTATGAGGGGGTCCATGAAGTCTAGGCCATCCAGTACTTCGTGAGTGGCTGCCAGGATGGCACCCTCCTGAAGCAAAAGCTCTTGCGCTCTGAGCCGACCACCATGGCCGCGCTCATGGTCACCGCGGAAAAGTATGCCACGGTCGACTCCACCATTTAGATCCAAGTGGTGTTGGATGAAGCCGACAAGGCGTTGCCGGCACTACCCACCAAGCCGGCTGGCGGGAGCAGTCTCCAGCAAAACAACCAGTAAAACAACAAGTGCAAGGCCGACTAGCAGGCCCTTCGCTACGACAATCGCCGAACTGGCACCTATGACCGAGCCGGCCGGGAAGCGCCTGCGAAGCAGCAAGAAGGCATGGCAACCCGCCATGAGCTTCAAAAAGATGCTCGACGCTCCCTGCAAGCACCACAATGGTGCGAGGCCATCCAAGCACATGCTCCGGTAGTGCGTCATCACAAAGCGCATCATGAGAGGTGACATCTCGACGCCTCTGGCTCGAGCTCCGGGTGCGGGGAAGACGCCTCTGCCTCCTTCCCTGCCCCCGGCAAACGGCATGATGTGCGATGAGGTCTACCCCAACCAGAACGTGAGCTACGTTGTCTTAACTAGCCTTGGCGACGACAGGGGTAGCGAGCGCCTGCTCCGGCAGGAGGGGAACACCATTGTCCCGGCCGTGCCGGAATATATGCACTGGTGAGAGCATCCGATTAGCTAGACCCGGGAAGACCACCCGGGCGTCATGCCGAACACGGGTAGCTAAGCCCTCCTCCTCGACCCCACCATCGTCGCCTCCATGTGCACCTGCAAGTTCTCGTGGGTCCTCATCAATGGTGGCAGCAGCATCAACATATTGTACCATGAAACCAAGACCAAGCTCGGCATCGAGACCAAGCGGTTGGAGCCATCCCGGATGGTTTTCCACGGCATCGTGTCGGGTCTATCACGCTCCCCCATCGGTCGGATCCAGCTTGACGTCCTCTTTAGCACGAGCGGTCATTTCTAGTGCGAACCCATCCAGTTCGAGGTGGAGGACCTGTCCAGCACATATGTTGGGACCCCGATCCTAAGTCACACCGATCTAGCATGTAACACATCATATCACTTTGAAGCCTCACGCACGGGATCCCCATCGGTGCCACCTTACCTGGCCCGGGACCATTTGCGCCTTTTGGCTCATGTATATGATAGTGTAGCTACCATCCATATGACAGAGAACTCAGGCTGACATCACTAGTCTTGAATCCAAAGTGGCACTAACTTACAGGGACAGGCATACATAACCCAGCAACGAACGTGTCGGTCATCAACGTATGAACCCAAGTCGTAGCAAGCTACAAGGACTTAAAGGACAACGCGTGACATTTCCCCGAAGGGACAGATACATGAACGAAGGACACATGCCAGCCAGCCTAAGTGCTCCGAAGCAGTAGCAAGCTACCATGGCTCAGTGGAAGCACAAAGGAGACATTTCCACATAGGAGAGGCTACCAAGAATAAACAACTAGGTTGTCAGATTCCACAAATACCAAGCATTTCAAAATCATACACACAATATGCTCGATATGTGCAAATACAACATGACATCACAACGAAACTCTATGACTCAAAGTATTAATTCAACAGGCTCCGAAGAGTCATACCTAGTAAGAATTACAACCAAAGATACCAAGCATTTCAAAATCATACACATCACCCAACATAGAAAGCATACAAAGCAACGGAAGCATAACATGTCTGGGTATAGACATCTACAAATGAAAAAGGCTGAGATGCTTGACTATCTAGAAGAACCTCCCAAGGGTACATGATCGTAGCTGAGGTAACAAGCTAAACGTCGAAGTCCAAGCGGTATTACTAGTGAGACTGAAGTCTCTCTGCAAAAACATAAATTAAGCAAACGTGAGTACAAATGTACCCAAAAAGACTTACATCAGAACTAGCTACATATGCATCAGTATCAACAAAGGGGTGGTGGAGTTTAATTGCAGCAAGCTAGCTTTGACTCGGTGGCTATCCTGAACTACGACTGCTGGTAATTCTTTTGAGGTGGCGCACACGAGTCCACATATTCACCATATCAATACACCACTATGGATCCGCTCTTGTCTCCCTACGAGAAGGCCATCCATAGCATTCACGCTTATCTTGCGCATTTTAGAGTATCCACTTTCACCTGTCTATGAAATGTATAAGCAACCGAGTAGTCCTTTACCGCGGACGCGGCTATTCGAATAGATCATGTTAACCCGGCGGAATCCTGGCGAGGGAGTCGGCCACGACCTGACTAACGACGCAACAATCTAGTCTAGGTTTATCGCCTATTCGGGTTCCATCCGCAAGAGAGTCCGGCCGAGGTTTCCATCACGGCCCCAAACGATGTGATCAAGGTTCGCAAGCCCACCATCCGGGTGCCACTTGGTACACCGTGCCACCGCACTAGTCTGTCCCAAGCCCAAATGTATCGGGTGCCACTTGGTAGACTACTAGCACTACCTACAAACACCAAAAACTAGTTGCAACTCCTGGACAGAGATCGAGGCGATTAATAATTCGAGAGAGCTTGGAGTGCCCAGAGCCCAATGTGTGGTAGTAACTGTCTTGGATCATAGACACAGAACTCAGTTCCTGAGGACGGTTCCAATGAGACAACCCACCATGTACTCCTACATGGCCTCTCACTGCTACCTTTACCAAATCATGTTCACACACTTAGCTATCAATGGTAGGACATGATGGCCACATTTTAATTCATCCCCGATGAATCAGACCCAACACAAATCTAAACATAGCATGCATAGCAAGCAAAGTATGAATGAGTAGGCACATCATGGCTCAAACAACTCCTACTCATGCTAGTGGGTTTCAACTAATTACTGTGGCAAAGGCAGGTCATGCAGAGGAAAGGGGTTCAACTACCGCAGCATGTAATAGTTGAAGCGCTGTTGTCCTAATGTAGTAAAAGAGAGCAAGAGCGAGAGAGTGGGATTGTATCGAAATGATCAATGTGGGCTTGCTTGCCTCGCACTTCTGATGATTGCATTGTGTCTTCATCGTTGTCAACGACCACATCGTCGGAAGGTCTGTTACCGAGAGGGAACAAACACAGGCAAACAGAGAAGGATCACAATCAATGCAATGCACAATATGATGCATGATCATGACATGGAAATATGCTATGATTTGTTCTAATGTAGCTAGCAACAATTTAAATGAAGTTGGTTTGAACCCCAGGTTCAAATTCAAACTTCACATAAGACATTTAAAATGCCATTTGTTCAAATTATCATAAACAGTGGCTGTAAGTTGTTCAAACATGCAAGAAAATTCCATAAACAGATTCTTTGGATTTTTCTGATAATTGTTCATATATAAATTATTTCATTTGGACTTACGATTGAATTTCAGTGATTTTTAGAAGTTTATACGATTTTCTGGAATTTCTTGGTTATTTTCAAATAGACTACAACCAGACAATGCATTACTGTGTCAGCCCTGCGTCAGGGTGTCGTCAGTGGTCAACTGACCTAGTCCAGGTTAAACCTGACCTGTGGGGTCCTCACGGCAGTTGCACAGTGGCTGATGAGGACATCAATACCATTGTTGCACCACAGCCCCTGCTGCTATACATACTTGACCAATTACTAGGGCTCGCGCACGCCAATTCGATTATCAGGTACTTTCATTTCTTGGTTACGATTCTAATGTTCATGAGAATATGATGCTGCCTAAATTGGATACATTTGTTTTGCTTACAAATGAAGGGCCTAGCTTGGACAAGAAAGATGAACCTTGGAGCAAGTTCAAGCATGGAGATGATGGCATGCACAAGGGGAACAAGAATGGAGTTACAAGTGATGATTCCAGGACTTTGAAGCCACCATAATAAGTGCATGAAGGCTTGGATGAAATATACAAGAGGCCACTTCATAAATTTCGTCCAGAGGCTATTCTAGGTGCTGTGTCCCCTTATTTTTGGGACAGGCCCATGTAATTTCAAAATACTTGATTATAGGCAGTTTCTAGAGTCTGTATGTGTGGGGAAACAAGAGTCAGGGTTGGTTTTGGACCCCTCCTCCAAGGGCCACGAAATTCCCCCCTCTCTCCTCCATATATACATCCTTTAGGACATTGTTTAGACTTAGGGGTTTTGTTTAGATTAAAAGTTCACCATAGCTGCAACTTTGCGTACTTCGTTTGTGTTCAACGACCAGACCAAGACGTCACAGAACCCCACCTTGATCAATAAAGCTTTCCTCTTATATTCGCAATATCCAGATTGCAATCTTAGTTTCTTGCTTGTTCTTCGTTTGCCTGCAGGAAACAGACCTTCGTGGTTAGGTTGATCGTGCTCCGGCGTGGTCAATAACCTCTCAGACTTGGTTTAGCGATTGCTAAGGCGCGACATCCTCGCACGTTCGTAGTCGGATCGTCAAAGTCGAGTTCCTCCAAAACGATAGCCACCATCTCATTGAAAGATGGGACACCTTTGCCTCTATCAAGTGGTATCAGATTTCTAGGTTGCTCGGTGAGATTTTACAGTTTTTCATAGTTTAGATTGAGTTTGTTCTTCATACCTACAATCCACGAAAAAGCCAAAAAAACTAGTGTTAGTTCATCATATCCGAACCAGTCTGAGCCTTTGCATATTCTTTTCAGTATTTTGCTTTGTTGAATTTGTGGTTGCATCGTTGTGTCTAGTTGCTGGTCTTAGAGTCTAGTCTTTTAGAGTTTTGAGTTTTGGTCATAAGTTGTCACGCCGCCGCCGCACCATCATCATCGCCCCTGCCATCTACCACCACCGCTTATCCGCCACCGATCCATCTCCATATACCATCACCAATCTGTATCCATATACCACCACCAATCCGAATCCATATACTACCACCAATCCGTATCCATATACCACCACCGCTGCCATATCCTACCACCATATAGCCACCACCAATCCATATCCATATACCACCACCGCTGCCATATCCTACCACCATATAGCCACCACCAATCCGAGTTCCTTTCATATTAGGTTTGTTTTCGAGATCTGTCTAATTTCCTATTCATGTTTCCTTGCCCGAGTAGGTTTCGAAAAAAACAAGTCCGGAGACCCCTGGGCAGTTTTTAGGCCAAAATTTTCGCAGGCAAAAATATTTTTCCCTATCCTATTTTTAGGCTTTTCTGAGTCTTTTGAGCCACGTGCCATCATAGTGATTTTTTGTCGCACTTTTTTGTTGTCGCTGCCCTGATTTCCAAAAAAATGTCAAAAAAATCCGTGCCCATCCTGTTAGTTTGACCTGGGAAGAGTTTTGAGACACTTGCCATTATAGTGATTTTTCGCAAAAAAAGAGGAGCCCAAAAAAAGAGGAGGGCCAAAAAAGCAGAGCGAAAAAAATATTCCAGAGTGTGCTTTTCCCTTGTTTACGTGCAGCACCATGATTTTGGTAGTGTTCTAGGCTCGCGTCTCTAGCACAGTCTAGCCTAGGACCAACACAGTACCGTCGTTGAGCGTTTATTCAACTTTGCATCTCTGAATTGATTATTGCTAATCTTTTTGCCAGCATATTATAAGCCTTCCTAGCTCCATATAAATCTACGTCGGGCGTTTAACTCTCCCTGGTAATCGCTCTATCCAAGCTTTGAGAGTTTTGACTACATCGGTTGCCGATCACCGCCTGCTACTAGGTAAGAACTGGTAAGAATTTGAGATTTGCTTGACGGATTTGTGACACCCACCACCACCACTTGTTAGTACTCTGTAGGATCATATTCTTGTGTGTTTCTATTGCTGCTAACCATGGTAGGATCACAAGCCGACGAGATTGACTGGGAGAACTTGACGAACAAGGAGCTTCATGATAAGTTTCAACAAATGATGAGTGGATAGGTGCAAGATTTGTTAAACAGATTTGAAGAGGCCATGGAGAAGATAGATGGCATTGAGAAGACATTCGAAACAAAGCTCGATAACAAGTTTAATGAATTGCTAGCGCGTCTTCCACCACCACTGCCGGCTGCACCTATCGCACCTCTACAACAACAACAACAACAACAACAACAACAACAATGTTGCCTTCCAAATCAAGTGGGACGAGCACAGTGCATTCCCATTGACCATGGGCAAAATTCTGGTGCCGCTGTTGATGCTTCTGTAGCTCCTGCTGTTACAGCAGAGGTGGAGGACCATTACGAGGATGAGGTTAATCAAAATCAGAACTACGTGCAACCACCAACACCACCACCACCAGGTCGTCCTCAGGTATACATCGCAATGGTAGGGCTCCACAACCACCTGAGGTACGAGATCATGACCTTTTTCCTAAACTGAAATTGAATATTCCACCATTTGAGGGTAGATATGTTCCTGATATATATATCTTACATGGGAGTTAGAAATTGAACAACGTTTTACATGTTTACAACATCCCAAGGAGAGACGTGTTCCTGCTGTTGTTTGTGCTTTCACTAGTTTTGCATGTGTTTGGTGGTCTGAACATTGTAGATTATATCCTATTCCATCTACTTGGGCTGCTTTGAAAACTACTATGTGTACTCATTGGGTTCCACCATATTATCAACGTGAATTACTTTGAAAATTGCAGCGCTTAAGACAAGGAAAAAAATTCTATATAAGAATATTATCAGAAATTACAAACTGGCATGATTAGATGTGGTATTCTTGAGGAGAATGAACCTATGCTTGCACGTTTTATGGGTGGATTAAATAGAGAGATTCAGACCATTCTAGAGTACAATGAGTATAATAATATCACTCATTTATTCCATCTTGCTTGTAAAGTTGAACGTGAAGTGCATGATCGATAGGCATTGGCGCGGACTAACTTTTCTGCAGGTCGACCTTCATCATGGACACCGCGTGCATCCTCTACTTCCACACATTCTACTACACCAACACCTCCATCAACTGTTACCTCCAGCCGTGATACAAGGAAGTAGGCACAACCACCATTATATACCAAGAGCACACCTATCGGGCCTGCACAGAGTTCTTCTTCTTCCATGGCATCAACAGGGCACACAAGTGATATTATTTGTCGTCGTTGTAAGGGAAGAGGACATTTGGCGAGAGAATGAAAATCTCATCATGTGATGATTGCTACTGAGGATGGTGGGTATGAGTCCGCTAGTGACTATGATGAGGAGACTTTGGCTCTTATTACACGCGAAGAACACAGTGGAGAAGATTTTGATCATGAGACGCAATACATGGCTCCTGAAGATGCTGACAGCTATGCATGTTTAGTTGCTCAACGTGTTTTGAGTGTGCAGGTCACACAAGCTGAGCAAAATCAGAGGCATAATTTGTTCCATACTAAGGGAGTTGTGAAGGAACGTTCTGTTCGCGTCAGCATAGATGGAGGGAGCTACAACAACTTGGCTGGCATGGAAATGGTGGAGAAGCTATCTCTCACCACAAGACCACATCCACATCCTTACTAAATCCAATGGTTCAACAACAGCGGCAAGGTTAAGGTAACACGTACTGTTCGTGTGCATTTTAGTATCTCTACATATGTTGATTATGTTGATTGTGATGTGGTACCCATGCAAGCATGTTCCTTATTACTTGGTAGACCATGGCAATTTGATTAAGAAAATTGTACACCATGGTTGAAATAATCAGTATACTCTTGTTCATAAGGATAGCCATATTACTTTGCTTCCTATGACTCCTGAATCCATTTTGAAAGATGATATTAATAGAGCTAATAAAGCAAAACAGGAGAAAAATAAGAGTGAAAATCAGATTGCGGCAAAAGAATTTGAGCAACAAATGAAACCTAATAATAAACCATCTAGTGTTGCTTATGGAATTAAATTGAAAAGTGCATGTTTACTTGCCACAAAATCTGATATTGATGAGCTAGATTTCAGCAAATCCATTTGCTATGCTTTTGTAGCGATCCGATAACAGACGATCAAATCTCTGTGTTCGGTGGCATACCTGGATCGGTAATGCTGACACACATAGTACTCGAAGGATTTATAACAGAGTAGCAATCACACACTTATTACATCGAATGTCTCAAAATAGAACTTATTACAATGAATATGGCTTAAGGCCATCTAAACAAGATAACAGTGGAAGGCTTGGAAGATAAAGTGAGTCCATCAACTCCAACGGCATAGCTGAGTGCACGACAAACGACCTAGCGCACCTTACTCTTCATCTGAAAAGTCTACAATATGATATGTTGCAGCCCGAAACGGGTCAGCACATGGAATATGCTGGCAATATAACACAGTAGAGCAATGAATAGATAAATGCTATCACTGCATGCATATATGGCTGGTGGAGGCTCTATGGTTATATTGTCTCGCGAAAAGCCAATTTTTCCCTACAACAAAGGAATATGTTTTATTTAACTATCAAGGTAGTTGAAACATCATTGAGAAGGTTCCTCCAACTCAATCCCAATTAAAGTAGTCATTAACACCCGTCAAATTAATTTAGAGTGATGAGATCAAATCAATAATTCAAGTACCAGATACTCAAGATGTCCATAACCGGGGACACGCTAACCATGATTAGTTTATACACTCTGCAGAGGTTTGCTCACTTTTCCCCACAAGACTCGATCTCCTCCGTTTGATTTCTTGCACTACATGGTGTTTGAGAAACGGATGACCGAGACACAGTATTTCAAAAGCATTAACTCTTTACCCTGGGTGGACAGTTACACCTACTTTCCCCTACATCTGCTAGCCCACCACTGAAAGAGGTCACGCAACATACTCAACTATGCGAGAGCCCATAATGGCTTGTGGCTGCACATGTAAGTTTCTAGCATGAATAATCTTATGATCCCTTTGAGCCTGGGTGGCGGACCGTAGGATGATCACACGGGTACTCCGGGATATCCTTGGACAACACTGGATTCTCTAGGTGCCCACAAGCAATCCACCCAGATGTGTATTAAAGTTGCCACCTTAAGTTGAACCATTAATTAAAAACTCACATCTGTCATGGTTACACTCAAAACCAAACCACGTCTACGGGCATAGCATGGCAATATAAGCATAGCGTAGAAGTAACTCCCAAGGGTTTGATAATAAAACTGGTAATAGGTTCTACCTCATCAGCTACTTCCTAGACCCACATGTTAAGAGATCCTACTCGTGCAATGTGAGGGTTGAAACTAATGCATAAAAACTAGGTAATCAAGGGGTATGATCAAAGTGTTACTTGCCTTACGGACGATCTGAAAATCCTAGTGACTCATAGTAGCACGCTTCGCACTCCGGGAATTCTATCGCAAACAAACAATAGCATACAGAAGCACTCAAGCAAAGATGCATGTGTAAAACTCAAATAAGATGATCGAATCTGAAAAGTCAACTAAAAAAGATTCGATTTTGCAAAAAGAATCAAATCAAACGGAGCAACAAAACTCAAACTACGAAAGAAACAAGAATTATTTACTAATATGGACTAAAGTCAAATTTTACGGTATCAAAATCTTGTTCAAGTTGGTTAAACAGATAGCGGACTTTGAGACGAAGATCTAGGCACTTGTTTCACCTAAATTGGATAAACGAGCGAAAAGATATACTAGAACGAAGATTAGGGCAGAAATCACGATAAAAAATAATCGCGGAAAAACCCAAGAAAAAGAAACGAGATGAACAAGCTAACGAACAAACGTTCGCTGTCTGCGGCTAACTGACGAATAGCGTTCGTTAAAACAAACATGCGTTCGTTAAAACAAACATACGGACGAACATCTGTTATTTAACTAAACCGGAAAAAATCGAACCGATCTAATAAAAGAATGAATCTAGGGTAAACTGGTCAATTTTTTGATAAAAAACCGAGACGGCATGTAACATCCCAAATTTTATTAAATTTGGATGTTAATAGAATCATTCAATGCATACCATATTTCTTTGCATTTTGCAGTTTTAAAATATTCACACAATATTTTTACACTCGAGAAAAACAAATGAGAGGGGATAAGATGACTTCCTCAAAATATAAAAGAGTGGGAAATTTTATTTTGAATATTATTTGAAGTTTTGGAGTTTATTTTGGTATTTATTTTATGTGCGAAAAGTGCATTAATTGCATTAGGAAAATATTTTCAAAATGTTCTGTGCTTAAGTAACTGTTCATTAGTTCTAAATATTATAGTTATTTTAGAAATTATTTTGGTGTTTTTATTAATTCATTTGAATTATTTAGGGCCAATTTAGTGTTCGTTTTTTTTAAAAAAAGCAACGCCGCACTCAGCCTGGACCAAAACTGGGTTCGGCCCAGGAGCACCCCGACCGGCCCAGCTGGCCATTTGGCCCAAGGCCAGCGTCCCAGCGCCCACGCGCCCAAAGCCTTCCGCTCGGTCGACCGCGCCGCACTCGCCCTCGCTCGCCTCCCCTTGCTGCCGCTGCTAGGCTAGCCCTGCTCGTCAGCTCGTCCCCAACCTCCCGCAGCCCGCGGGATAAACATCACCGCCGCGCTCCCACAACTGCCACTCGGCTCCCTCGCGGATGAGGCTTATCCGCAGCCCCGTAGCGCTCCTAGCCGCGCCTATAAATGCCCCCGAACCCCCTCTTCCATCCTCATCGTCCCGCTTCTTCCCACGCTGCCCCTACCGCTCACTGTCGCCGTTTGCATCTCGCCGGAGCCGCGCCACTCTGTCGTCCATTTCATCGTTTTTGGCTCTCCCTAGCTCTCCTTCCTTTGTCAATTGGATCTCCGCGACAACGCGCATCTGTTTGACACGTTTTTTCACCCTAGGACCCACCGGAGCACCCGCCCTGACGACACCCGACCTTGCCGGAGCCCACAGAGCACCGTCGCCTTCGCCTCACCGACCCCGACGCCCCTGAGGAGCCCCGACACCACCATCCGGATGCCGAAGCCGCGCCGCACCTCCCCGTCTTCTTCCCCGTCGATGAGGACCACCACCACCGCCACCCCCTTCGTCAACGAGGCCGCGCCGCCGTCTTCATCGTCGTCGGCTACAACCACCACCCGCTATAAGCCGCCGCCCTACTCCCTCCTGTTAGATCGATCACTGACGGCCCAGATTAGATTAGGTTAGTTTGTCTTTTTAGTTGAACCGGTACGCGGTTAACCGTGGGTTTTTATTATAAAAACCGACCGGGTTCTGTATAGTTAGCCGCCGCCACCGTTTTTCTTAGATTGTGGTCGTCCGCTGTATAAGCTACGCGGCAAACGCCTTTCGGCCAGCCACGAGCCGCCACGTGGCCAGGTACTTGTTTGCGACAGTTTTCTTCTCTATTTAGTCCCTGTAATTAGCAGATTAGTCCCCGATCTTAGATTAGCCATAACTTTTAAACCGTAGATCCAAACTTGATGAAACCAACGGCAAATTCTTCGTCATGTTTAGGTCTATCCAGTGGTATCCTTTTTGCAAACTTTTGGTAGATACAAATTTGAATTTATTCGGATTCGAGTTTGAACTTCAAATGGCCATATCTCCCAAACTGAAGCTCTGATTAAGTTGATTCATTTTGCATTCTGTCACCATAGCCAAACCCTATCACCTGGACCTTTGTCACAATAAGTTTCACACACTAGAATCTGCCCTTTAATATTTTTACTAGTATGCATAGTATGCACTATAACTCACATCACTTTTTAAACCATAGGCCTATGTTGTTTTGCACTTAGAATATTTTTGTGGTAGCTTAGTGTGTTGTATGTTCATTTGGTTTTTCCGAGACCTTTTTATTGCATGTTCTTTTGGTTCTCTGGAATGTTTGCTTATGTTTGTTTAACTTCCTTTGCGATAGATTGCCCGGAGTGCGAAGCAGAATATTATCAGTCTTTAGAATTCAACCAACAGTGGCAATGCAAGTTCACATTTGACCATTCTTCCAATTGCCTATGTTTATATTATGCACTTGGTCCTTTTGTGGTAGGATTGCATGGTAGGTTTTATTGTTGCCAGATGGCTATGCCATTACCTAGTAGTTCATTTGAGGTAGGTTTGATCTATACAACCTTGTCACCACCGTGTAAGTTTATTTTTGCCTCACTAAATGTAGACGTGGTTTGGGAAGTGAACATGGCGAGACATGAGTGATAAAGTAGTAATCAGGACCAAGACTTGTAAATGAACTACCTGGGCGGTATTTGGTTTGAATGGTGGTGAAGTACAGTGGGAGCATGCATGGTTAACCTATGGTGGTGCACCACTAGTGGTCGGCCGCCCAGGCTCAAAGAGATCAATCGTATTCCCATGTCTAGAAGCTTACGTGTCCAGCCACATGCCAATATGGGATCTGGCTTAGTTGAGTAGTTAGTGTGACCCCTTCCAGGATGGGCTAGCAGATGTAGAATGATGTAGGTGTACCGGCCTATCCGTGGGTTAAGAGGGAACATTTTAGAAAGGCTATGTCTCAATCTTTCGATCATGGAGGTGGTCGAGTCTTGTGGGGAAAAGTGCGCAACCTCTGCAGAGTCTCAACCTAATCGATTAGTCGTGTCCCTGGTTACGGACAACGTGAGCATCTAGTAGTGGAAATGCCGGGAGATCTCCTCACCTTTAATTAAACAGTTGGGTTTTAAATGAAACTTGGGAACAGACGGTGTTGGGTTTGCCGACTCATCCTATGCAAATGTGTAGTAGTAGAATAACATCTTTTCTAATAGGGATAAACTAGCTTTATGCAAAAACTAAACTTAGAGCTTTCCACCAGCCAAATTGCATGTACAAGTAGGTTCTTTACACTTATGATGTGACTTGCCAGTACATTCAATGTACTGACCTATATGGCTGCAAATTATCACGTTGCAGATATATCCGACGAGGACTAAGGTGCGATAGGTCGATGTTCTACACTCAACCTTACTCGTGGAGTTGGACTCATTTACTACTTTGCTTTCGCAGTATTTGCTTATTGGCTCTATGCCCTATTTTGTAATAAATGTATTGCTCCTAGACTATCGATGTAATAAAGAGATGTGTGTTATTTCTGTTATTTCATCGAGTAATGTGTGTGCAAGTCAATCCAGGGACTAGCATGGTAAGCACAAAGACTTCGACTCTTACCGAGTCGGGTCGCTACAAGATGGTATCAGAGCACACGTTGACTGTAGGACGCGACCCCTAGAAATTGAAAAAAAGCCATAGGATAAAAACTATATTTTTCATATTCCCTATATATCCTTTGTTCTCGTACCTTCTATGCTTCAATACTAATTTCTTCTCTCTTTCAAAATGTAGATGTCATCAGCCCTTGTTGAGTTCGAGGTGTCCGATGAGACCAAGCCCTTTGGACGGCAGCTGGTGAAGATCGCGAAGCACCTGAAGGTTGGGCTTCCCAAATTCACTAGAACCTTCATAGCCACCCTGCCCGAGGAGACACGTTGGAGAATCGATGCTCATATCCCCGAACGCATCCTCAGAAACCGCAGCAAGCCCATTGATTTCCATGTGGATACCGCAACATGGGGCTTGGGCAGGGGTATCGCTGCTCACATTGCTCTCGGACGCATTCGAGAGGTGTATGACGAAGACCTCAAGAGGACCTCCTTCATGATATACGGACGCCGTGACGCAAAGGGAGATGTGGTGCGTACCCTAGAGGACAAGACGATAGCATCCCATATCTAGGACATGGAGGAGCACATTCGCATGATGGAGCTGAAGCTGTCGGACAACATGATCGTCATCAAGAACCTCATGACCCGCAAGGCCGAGCTAGAGGAGGAGCTCTAGGACGCTCGCATCGAGCACGAGGGAGAGCTGGACGCACTGCAGGAGAAGATCGACGACCTGAAGCTTGAGCTTGAGGAGGCCGAGGAGAAGCTGGATGAGGGAGAAAACATCCAGGAGGATCACTCGTATGGTGCCTATGTCAGCCAGGAGAGGGACCAACATCATGATCTCGGAGATGATGACACGGAGAGTGATGCAAGGACAACCAATGTCGACATGGTTGACTGGTTCTCATCTGATGAGAGTTAGATTTTATACCACCATGAGAGTTTAGAAATTCGATTTCATTATCAGATTAGTTTTATTTCATTTGTAAGACCTTGTCAAATCTTGTGACATGGCTTACATTAGGTTTGATTATTCATGTGAACCTCTTTATTTGAAATTGAATTGGAGTGATTTGAAGTTTTATTGCTATCATGTGTATATGGGTAGTGTGATTTTACTCACTAGGCCTTGTTCTATTCTAACTACTCATCCACTCTAAAACCCATCAGATGCCTCCAAGACGTGACACCGGATTCAACTTTTCGCCGGAGCTTACGCAATTGATCTAGCAGTAGAATGCTCTTATGCAGATGCTCATTCAGAACTAGAACCAGAACCAGAACAACAATAACAACAAGCCACCGCCGCCACCCCCGATTGACAGTCTTACCCGTTTTCTGAGGCTGAACCCACTCGTGTTCTCCAGCAGCACGGAGCCGATTGTCGCAGATGACTGGCTTCACAAGATAGGAAGGGAGCGGGCCATGGCAGGATGCAATGATGCTGAGAAGGTGAAGTTTGCTGCCCATCAACTAGATGGACCGGCAGCTGCTTGGTGGGAGAATTATACCAACACATACCCCATGGAGAATGTGACTTGGACTCAGTTCCAGTGGGCGTTCCGCACTGCTCATGTCTCAGCTGGATCCATGAGTCTGGAGAAGAAGGAGTTTCGCAGCTTGCGCCAGGGAGAATGCACGGTATCTCAGTATGTTGATGAGTTCAGTAAGTTGGCCCGTTACGCCCCAGAGGATGTGTCCACTGATGCAGCCAAGCAGGAGAAGTTTCTGGAGGGACTGAACGATGAGTTGGGAGTTCAGTTGACTATGGCGACATTTGTGGACTATCAAGAGCTGGTTGATAAGGCTACCATTCTCTAAGGCAAGCACTAGCAGATGGAGAATCCTAAGAGGAAGTACGGTCATGGGAAGTATAACTTTGGAGTTCAACAGAAACCCCGCTACAACCCGTACTCATGAAGTTCTGGATCAGGCACTAGCAAGTTTAGAGGGAATCACCATAACCATGGAGGCCACATTCATCATGGAGGAAATGGACACAACCACCATGGTCACAAGCATGGCAATGGCAATGGAGGAAATGGCAATCAGCAGCATTTCAACTCTTCCACACCGATGAAGAAGGATATGAGTCACATCACCTGCTTCAAGTGCAAGAAGACAGGTCACTACTCCAATGAGTATCCTGAGGCGCAGAATGGAAATGGAAATGGCAATGGGAATTCTGGAGGCAAGAAGCCCAATCCTTTCACTAAGGGGCATGTGAATCATGTCAATGTGGAAGAGGTTTATGAGTAGCCTGACACAGTGATTGGTAAGTTCTTGGTTAATTCATTTCCAACACTCATTCTTTTTGACACTGGTGCATCGCATTCATTCATATCAAGGGGATTTGTGGATAAACATAAGTTTCCTACCATATCTCTTAAGTCACCCATTCTAGTGAGTTCCCCAGGAGCCTAGTCTATGGCTAGTCGGGGATGTCTCCAATTGCCTTTGAACATAGGGGGACATGTTTTTCCCATAGATATGATTATACTAGAGTCGGAAGGGTTGGTTGTAATCCTAGGGATGGATTGGATGTCCAAGTATGAGGGAAACATTGACTGTGCTAGTAGATTGATTTTTCTCACCACCCCGGAGAAGAAGAGGATCAAGTATGTATCTAGGCTTAAGCCCAAGAGGACTCGGGTTAACTCTCTTATAGGAGTTGTCCAGGAATAAGTACTAGTGGTGAAGGATTATCCCGATGTATTTCCGGATGAGTTACCGGGTATGCCGCCAGATCGGGAGATTGAGTTTTTGATTGAGTTACTGCCAGGCACATGACCTATCTCCAAGAGGCCCTATCGAATGCCCGCTAATGATTTGGAGGAAGTCAAGAAACAGATTAAGGAGTTGCTAGAGAAAGGGTATATTCGCCCGAGTTGATCACCTTGGGGAGCCCAAGTACTCTTAGTGGAGAAGAAGGATGGAACCTTGAGGACGTGTGTGGATTACCGCTCTTTAAACGAGGTGACCATCAAGAACAAGTATCCCCTACCAATGACCAATGACTTGTTTGACCAGCTAGAAGGAGCTAGTGTTTTCTCCAAGATCGATCTTCGATCGGGTTATGACCAATTGAAGATCCGTGAGAAGGATATACCCAAGACAGCTTTTACCACAAGGTATGGGCTTTATGAGTATACAAACATGTCCTTTGGTTTGACTAATGTCCCTGCCTATTTTATGAGCATGATGAACAAGGTATTCATGGAGTTCTTGGATAAGTTTGTTGTGGTATTCATTGATGACATATTGGTTTACTCCAAGAATTAGGAGGAACACGCTGAACATCTACGCTTACTTTTGGAGAAGCTCAGAGAACATCAACTTTATGCCAAGTTTAGCAAGTGTGAGTTTTGGCTCAAGGAAGTCGGATTTCTTGGACATGTAGTGTCAGGTGAAGGGATTGCAGTGGACCCTACCAAGGTAGAATCAGTCACATAATGGAATGCACCCTCCACAGTTGGCGAGATTCATAGTTTCATTGGACTTGCAGGATATTACCGGAGATTTATTGAAAATTTCTCCAAGATTGCAAGGCCCATGACAGCGTTGTTGAAGAAGGACACCAAGTTCGTTTGGACTGAAGAGTGTGAAACCAGCTTTCAAGAGTTGAAGAAGCATTTGGTTACAGGCCCAGTGCTAATCCTGCCTGACGTACACAAGGAATTTCAGGTGTATTGTGATGCCTTACGTCAGGGACTTGGAGGCGTTCTTATGCAAGAGGGAAAACTGGTAGCTTATGCTTCACGACAGCTTTGACCTCATGAGTTGAACTATGCCACACATGATTTGGAGTTGGCAGCTGTAGTGCATGTACTCAAGATATGGAGACACTATCTTATTGGGAATCGTTGTGATGTTTACACGGATCACAAGAGTTTAAAGTATATCTTCATGCAGGAGTTGAATCTCAGGCAAAGGAGATGATTGGAACTTATAAAGGATTATGACATGAGTCTACATTATCATCCAGGAAAGGCCAATGTTGTGGCAGATGCTTTGAGCCGTAAGAGTTATGTTAATACCCTTACAGTAGGAGGTTTACCTTAGGGGTTATGTCATGAGCTTAGAGACCTACAGTTGGAAATAGTTCCCAGAGGTTATGTCGCCGCACTCGAGGTACAGTCCATATTGTTGGGAAGAATCAGAGAAGCCCAGAAGTTGGACCAAGGTATTGCTGAGATCAAAGAAATGATGATCAAAGGGAAAGCAGAAGGATTCCGTGAGGATGAACATGGAACCATATGGTTTGAGCAACGGATTTGTGTACCCAATGACCCGGAGATCAGGAAGTTGATTCTTCAGGAGGCTCATGACTCACCATATTCGATACATACAGGCAACACCAAGATGTATTTGGACTTGAAGGAAAGTTTTTGGTGGGCCGGTATGAAGAGAGAAATTGCCGAGTATGTGGCAATATGTGATGTATGTCAGAGAGTAAAGGCAGAACATCAGAAACCAGCAGGATTACTTCAGCCATTGCCGATACCTGATTGGAAATGGGATAAACTTGGTATGGACTTTATCATGGGGTTACCCAGGACCCGTTCAGGTTATCATTCCATTTGGGTGATACTTGATCGTTTGACCAAGGTTGCTCACTTCATTCTAGTGAAGACCACCTATACAAGTGCTAAGCTAGCAAAGATATATATGACCAGGATCGCATGTCTACATGGAGTTCCAAGGAGCCTCATATCAGATAGAGGAACAAAGTTTACCTTAAAGTTTTGGAAGTAGTTACACGAAACTTTGGGTACCAGGCTAGAGTTCGGTACAGCCTTCCATCCACAGACTAATGGGCAGACAGAGAGAGTCAGTCAGATTCTGGAGGACATGTTGAGAGCTTGTGCGCTAGACTATAGGTCTAGTTGGGATGATATCTTACCCTGCGTAGAGTTCTCATACAACAACAGCTACCAAGCCAGTTTGCAAATGGCCCCTTTCGAGGCATTGTATGGAAGGAAATGCAGACACCTTCGATGTGGAATCGAGTTGGAGATCGCAAATTGTTTGGACCTGATTTGATCAGGGATTCTGAGGAGAAGGTCAAGTTGATTCGTGACAGACTTAAGATAGATCGATCAAGGCAGAAGAGTTATGCCGATGCTAAACGCAAGGAAGTGATCTGTGAAGTGGGAGATAGAGCATATCTTCGAGTGTCTCCACTTCGAGGTATTATGAGATTTGGAGTCAAAGGAAAGTTAGCACCACGATTTGTGGGACCATATAGAGTTCTAGAACATAGAGGAGAGGCTGCATACCAGTTGGAATTACCAGAAGCTTTGTTAGGATTTCATGATGTGTTTCATGTTTCCCAACTAAAGAAGTGTCATGCAGAGATGGCGGACATTCCTTTGAGAGATACAGTGCCACTGGAGGCAATTCAGTTGGAGAAAGATATGACATATGAGGAGAAGCCTATTAAGATTCTTGAGACTGCAGAGAGGATCACTCGCACCAAGATCATCAAGTTCTGCAAGGTTCAGTGGAGTCACCACACCGAGGAGGAAGCCACTTGGGAACGAGAGGAAGATCTTAGACAGGACCATCCACACCTTTTTGCTGGCCAACACGAATCGCAAGGACGAGATTCATCTTAAGGGATTAGGTTTGTAACATCCCAATTTTTATTAAATTTGGATGTTAATTGAATCATTCAATGCATACCATATTTCTTTGCATTTTGGAGTTTTAAAATATTCAAACAATATTTTTCCACTCGAGAAAAACAAATGAGAGGGGATAAGATGACTTCCTCAAAATATAAAAGAGTGGGAAATTTTATTTTGAATATTATTTGAAGTTTTGGAGTTTATTTTGGTACTTATTTTATTTGCAAAAAGTGCATTAATTGCATTAGGAAAATATTTTCAAAATGTTCCATGCTTAAGTAAATGTTTATTAGGTTCTAAATATTATATAGTTATTTTAGAAATTATTTTGGTGTTTTTATTAATTAATTTGAATTATTTCGGGCCAATTTAGTGTTCGTTTTTTCAAAACAAGCAACGCCGCATGCGGCCTGGACCGAAACTGGGTTTGGCCCAGGAGCACCCCGACCGGCCCAGCTGGCCATTTGGCCCAAGGCCAGCGTCCCAGCGCACACGCACCCGAAGCCTTCCGCTCGGTCGACCGCGCCGCACTCGCCCTCGCTCGCCTCCTCTCGTTGCTGGTGCCAGGCGGGCCCTGCTCGTCAGCTCGTCCCCAACCTCCCGCAGCCCACGGGATAAACATCGCCGCTGCGCTCCCACAACCACCACTCAGCTCCCTCGCGGATGAGGCTTATCCGCAGCCTCATAAACACGGTCCTCGAACCACAAGGTGTCGTGCTCATCCTCACGAAAACCTTTGGCTTTTCCTTCACTCATCTTCTCCTTTATCTCCGGAATTTCCTAGTCATCCTTCTGAGCTTCACGAATCTTTCCCAACAATGTAGATTGAACTTCCATCGCTGCAACAAAACCTCTAGGAACAATCTCCAAACAGAGTTTCTTGTGATCGTTGGCTAACTCCTTTGGCAAACCTCTTGTTACTAAGGTATTGGCATAACTCTTCTAGCTCAAAGCGTCTGCTACGACATTGGCCTTTCCTGGATGATAGTGCAGCTTCATATCATAATCCTTTATAAGCTCCAACCATCTCCTCTGCCTGAGGTTCAGCGCCGTCTGAGTAAAAATGTACTTTAAACTCTTGTGATCCGTGTACACATCACAATGGTTTCCAATAAGAAAATGTCTCCAGGTCTTGAGCGCATGCACTACAGCTACTAACTCCAATTCATGGATGGAATAATTCAACTCATGCGGTCGAAGTTGACGTGAGGCATATGAAACAACTCTTCCGTCTTGCATAAGTACTCCTCCATGTCCTAAGCGAGAGGCGTCGCAATACACTTGGAAATCCTTGCGTATATCAGGCAGAATCAGCACTGGGGCCGCAGTCAAACATTTCTTCAACTCCTGGAAACTTGCTTCACATTCTTCAGTCCAATGGAACTTGGTGTCCTTCTTCGACAAAGCCGTCATGGGTTTCACAATCTTGGAAAAATTCTCAATGAATCTCCGATAATATCCCGTGAGTCCAAGAAAATGCGGATCTCTCCAACTAAGGTGGGTGCCAACCACTTAGTGACTGACTAAACCTGGGTAGGGTTTACTACTATACCCTCATCTGATATAACATGTCCAAGGAATCTAACTTCCTTCAATCAAAACTCACATTTGCTGAACTTGTCGTATAACTGGTGTTCCCTGAGCTTCTCGAGAACTGAGCGCAAATGCTCCTTATGCTCCTCTTCATTCTTAGAGTACACCAAAATTTCATCAATGAACACCATGACAAATTTATCCACGAACTCCATGAACACCTTGTTCATCATACTCATGAAATAGGCAGGGGTGTTAGTCAATCCGAATGACATAACCGTATACTCATACAACACGTACCTGGTGGTGAAAGCTGTCTTAGGTATATCTTGTTCTCAAATCTTCAGCTGGTGGTATCCTGATCCAAGATCGATCTTGGAAAAGACTTTTGCTCCTTGCAGCTGGTCAAACAGATCATTGATCATCGACAGTGGGTACTTGTTCTTGATCGTTACTTCATTCAATGCCCGATAATCAACAACCATTCTAGAGACTTATCCTTCTTCTCAACCAAGAGCACTGAGGCTCCCCATGGTGATGAACTTCGTCGAATGTAACCTTTCTCCAATAACTCCTTAATCTATTTCTTAATCTCCTCCAGGTCATTTGCGGGCATCCGGTATGGTCTCTTCGATATTGGTCCGGTGCCTGGCAATAGCTCTATCAAAAACTCAATATCTCGATCTGGTGGCATACCTGGTAGTTCCTCTGGAAATACATCTGGGAAATCCTTCACTACAGGCACTTCCTCCTCTACAACACCCAAGAAGGAATTTACGTGAGTACTCTTAGGAGTATACCTGGATACATACTTAATCCCTTTCCCTTCCGGTGTGGTGAGAAGAATTGACTTACTAGCGCAATCGATGTTTCCTCCATACATCGATAGCCAATCCATACCGAGTATCACATCCAATCCTTGGGATTCCAAAATTATCAAGTCTGAGGGGAAAACATGCCTACCTATGGTCAATGGCATCTGAAAACATCCCTGACTTGCCATATACTCCGCTCCTATTGAGCTTACTAACATAGGTGTCCTAAGTAATTTAGTGGGCAACTTATACTTATCCATGAATCCCCTTGAAATGTATGAATGTGATGCACCAGTATCAAAAAGAACTACTGAAGTAAATGACTTAACCAAAAACTTACCGATAACTGCATCTGGCTGCTCCTCAACCTCCTCCACGTTCACATGGTTCACTTGTCCCTTATTGAATGGGTTGGACTTCTTCCCAGAGCTTCCATTGCCATTTCCATTCTTTTCTTCAGAACACTCAGTGGCGTAGTGTCCAGTCTTCCCGCATTTGAAACAAGTGATGTGACTTAAATCCTTCTTGGCGGGCATGCTTGGGTTAGAGCAGTTCTGATTGCTGCCTGCTCCACTCCCATTTCCATTCCTAGGGCCATGGTGGTCATGCGGAATTCCTCCATTGTGGTTATGTCCTCCATGGTTATGGGTAAATCCTCCCGGGTTCGGGGTGAAACGGGGTTTCTACTGGGCTCCTGAATTGTACTTTCCTTGCCCATACTTCCTCTTGCGGCTCTCAACCTGCTGCTGCTTCCCTTCAATCATAAGAGCCTTATCTACCAACTCCTGGTAGTTGTTGAATGTTTCCACCATCAACTGCATACTCATGTCATTGTTCAGCCCTTCCATAAACTTCTCTTGTTTTGCGGCATCGGTGGCCACGTCATCTGGGGCATAACGAGCTAGCTTGCTAAACTCCTCCACGTACTGCCCTACAGTACGGTTGCCCTGGCGTAAGTTGTGAAACTCACGCTTCTTCATACTCATAGCTCCAGTTGAGACGTGAGCAGTGCGGAATGCTTGTTGAAACTGCTCCCAAGTAACATTGGCTATGGGGAAAGTGGCTGTGTAATTTTCCCACCATGCGGCTGTGGGTCCATCCAATTGGTGTGTGGCAAAACGCACCTTCTCAGCATCTGTGCAACCAGCAGTGGTTAAATCCCTTACAATCCTGTGTAGCCATTCATCCACAACTATGGGCTCAGTGCTACTGGAAAACACAATGGTTGTAACCTTAGAAAATGGGCTAAGTTGTCAAATGGAGGTGGTGGTGGGTTGTTGTTATTGTTGTTGTTGCCCTGATTCTAAACTAGCAACTGTATTAGTGTATTCTACTGCTGGATCAACTGAGTGACCTCCGGTGGAAAAGCAAATCCAGGGTCACGTCTTGGAGGCATCTGATGGGTTAGAGGGGAGAGATTAGAATAGACTAAGGTCTAATTAGAAAGTACTACCCATATGCACATGAGACAAAACACAATCAATATCACACCAAAACCATATCAAGCAAGGGCATACATTTGAACTAACTATTGTTACAGTGCTCGGACTACTTATATATACATGGGGGGAATACTACTAATCATATGGTGGTCATCTAGAAATTTTGATCGGTGGAAGACTCCATGATATCTGCTCCAACTTCATCTTCATAATCATCATAACTACCATCAGGGTCGGAGTCGGTGTCGTCAATGATGATGTAGTCTTCAGAACGAATCTCCTTGGGTTCGTCGTCTTCTCCTCCTGGCGCGGGGTCTCCCATGAAAACTCCTAGCATCCTTGTCAGGTCCTCATTCTTCTCCACAAGTATCGTCATTTCCTCCTCATATCCATCGTGTGTAGACTTGAGTTCCTCTTCTAGCTCTGTGGTCCTGGTCATTGACTTCTTCAGACCTATCATGCCTGCGCACATCTGATTCTCCTGCCAACGAATGTGATGATTTAACTCCTGCATGAAGGCTGCAATGGACCTGTCCTTCCTGGTGCTGATCATCTCCCATTACTCATCTCGGAGCCCACATATCTGGTAGATAGTGTCCTTAAGATCCTTGTGATAAACTTCGCCGATGCGTCCAATGGCGACGTGGGCTGCCATGCTCTTGCCTAGACTCCAGTTTGGTGCATCAAAGGAAAACTATATGGGCTCACTGACTGGCGTGAATGTCCTTCCTGGAACTTGAACCCGAATCAGTCATCGCTCCTCTTCTGGTAGTGTGGCGGTGCAGGTCCCGGTGAAGCTTGGTATTCCGATGTTAAGATACCTAGTGACTTTCTTCAAGTGTCCTTCAAAGGGTGTATCTTCATCCGGCTGTTTAAACTTGTTCCTTGAGTCCGCCATCCTAAGGAGTAGAAAATGGAGAGGAGTCAGAAATGAGTAGAGAAGACTGACCTATGGCTCATCTTAGTGGTCGTGTCCTACATTCAGCGTGTGCTCTGATACCATCTTGTAGTGATCCAACCTCAGACAGTCAAATCTCTGTGTTCAGTGTCATCCCTTGATCGGTAATGATGACACACACAATACATGAAGGATTTATAACAGAGTAGCAGTCACACACTTATTACATCGAATGTGTCAAAAGAGAACTTATTACAATGAATATGGCTTAAGGCCATCTAAATAAGATAACAGCGGAAGGCTTGGAAGATAAAATGAGTCCATCAACTCCAACGGCATAGATGAGTGCACGACAAACGACCTAGCGCACTTTACTCTTCATCTGAAAAGTCTGTAACATGATACGTTGCAGCCCGAAACGGGTCAGCACATGGAATATGCTGGCAATATAACACAGTAGAGCAATGAACAGATAAATGCTATCACTACATGCATATATGGCTGGTGGAGGCTGTATGGTTATATTGTTTTGCGAAAAGCCAATTTTTTCCTACAAAAAAGGAATATGTTTTATTTAACTATCAAGGTAGTTGAAACATTATTGAGAAGGTTCCTCCAACTCAATCCCAATTAAAGTAGTCATTAACACCCAAGTGTTTGATAATAAAACTGGTAATAGGTTCTACCTCATCAGCTACATCCTAGACCCACATGTTAAGAGATCCTACTCATGCAATGTGTGAGGGTTGAAACTAATGCATAAAAGTTGGGTAATCAAGGGGTATGATCAAAGTGTTACTTGCCTTGCTGACGATCTGCAAATCCTAGTGACTCGTAGTAGCACGCTTCGCACTCCAGGAATTCTATCGCACACAAACAATAGCGTACATAAGCACTCAAGCAAAGATGCACGGGTAAAACTCAAATAAGATGATCGAATTTGAAAACTCAACTGAAAAGATTCAAATCAAACAGAGCAACGAAACTCAAACTACAAAAGAAACAAGATCCATTTACTAATCTGGACTAAAGTCAAATTTTACAGTATCAAAATCTTGTTCAAGTTGGTTAAACACAAAGAGGACTTCGAGACGAAGATCTAGACGCTTGTTTCACCTGATTTGGATAAAAGAGCGAAAAGATATACTAGAACGAAGGTTAGGACTGAAATCACGATCGAAAATAATCGCGGAAAAACCCTGGAAAAAAATGAGATGAATAGGCTAACGAATGAATGTTCGCTGTCTACGGCTAACTAATGAACAACGTTCGTTAAAACGAGCGTACGGACGAACGTCCATTATTTAACTAAACTGAAAAAACCAAACCAATCTAATAAAAATGAATCTAGGGTTTACTAAAAAAATCGATCGGTTCTCTGAGAAAAATCCAAGAAGGCGGCGGCGGTTTCTACCTCCGGCGAGTAGCGCCGGTGGCGGCGGTCGGTGGCGGTGGCGCGACGGGGAGGCGGCGGCGGCGCGACGGGGAGGCGGCGGCAGCGCGAGGCCGCGACGGCGCGAAGTGTCGGCGGCGTTGGGATCGAGGCGGCGGCGCTAGGGTTTCGGGGCGGGGCTGGCGGTGTTGTGGGCTTCGGGCCTCATCCTTTAAAGGCCGGCCGGGCGGCGTCCGGGTCGGGCACGGCCCGGTTAGGTCGGTGCACTTTTTTTTAAAACTAATAATCCTGATGCGGAAAAATAATAAAATAAATACTAAACAAAGTCCAAAAATCTTGAAATAAATTTTCGCGGTCCTCTAATAATATTGCGGGCAAAGTGAACATTTATTTGGGCCACTAATGCAATTTTGGAGAACACATATTTTTCCAAATTCAAATAAAATAGCAATAAAAATCCAAAAGAAATTATTTATTTGATTTTAATATTTTTCCTCCAATAGTCCCCTTATTTTGGAGAAGTCATATTATCTCCTCTTTTATATTTTAATATGAAATATTTTCGGACAGAAAAATAGTTAAAGCCAAAGTGATCCTTGTTTCGATATTTGATAAAATTCAAATATGGAAAACGTGAAATCCCCAACTCTGTCCGTGGGTCCTTGAGTTTCTTAGAATTTCGAGGATCGCAAAGCAACAATGCAATAAAAATATGATATGCATGAATGACCTATGTATAACATTCCAAATTGAAAATTTGGGATGTTACAACTTTTGTGTGCAAAGGGGCATTATTTTTATTTGAGGACATGCCTTCCTCTTTGCCCCCTGCTGTCACTAACATTTTGCAGGAGTTCACTGATGTCTTCCCACATGACGTGCCACCGGGATTACCACCTATTCGAGGGATTGAGCATCAAATTGACTTAATTCCTGGCGCATCGCTACCCAACCGTGCACCATACCATACCAATCCAGAGGAGACGAAGGATATTATGTGTCAAGTATAGGAGCTGCTCGACAAAGGTTACATACGCAAATCTCTTAGTCCTTGTGTTGTTCCTATTATACTAGTGCCAAAAAAGCATGGTACGTCGCCTATGTGTGTTGATTGTAGAGGCATTATAATATTACTATTCGTTATCGTCATCCTATTCCTAGGCTAGATGATATGCTTGATGAATTGAGTGGCCCTACAATTTTCTCCAAAGTTGATTTGCGTAGTGGATACCATCAAATTCGTATGAAATTGGGAGATGAATGGAAAATAGCATTTAAAACTAAGTTTGGTTTAAATGAGTGGTTAGTCATGCCTTTTGGGTTAATTAATGCACCTAGTACTTTCATGAGACTAATGAATGAAGTTTTACATGCTTTCATTGGACGATTTGTGGTAGTCTATTTTGATGATATACTGATTTATAGTAGATCTTTGGAGGAACATCTGGAACATTTACGTGCTGTTTTTATTGCTCTACATGATGCACGTTTGTTTGGTAACATTGGGAAGTGCACCTTCTGCACCGACCGAGTATCTTTTCTTGGCTATGTTGTTACTCCACAGGGAATTGAAGTTGATAAAGCCAATATTGAAGCTATTGAGAGTTGGCCGCAACCCAAGACGGTCACACAAGTGAGGAGTTTTCTTAGCCTCGCTGGATTCTATAGGCGTTTTGTGAGAGATTTCAGCACCATTGCTGCACCTCTCAATGAGCTTACAAAGAAGGATGTGCCTTTTGTTTGGGGTACCACACAGGAAGAAGCCTTCACGGTATTGAAAGATAAGTTGACACATGGTCCTTCACTCCAACTTCCTGATTTTAGTAAGACTTTTGAGCTTGAATGTGATGCTAGTGGAATTGTATTAGGAGGTGTGTTATTACAAGATGGCAAACCTGTTGCATACTTTTCTGAAAATTTGAGTGGGCCTAGTCTGAATTATTCTACTTATGATAAATAATTATATGCTCTTGTTCGGACTTTAGAAACATGGCAACATTATTTATGGCCCAAAGAATTTGTTATACATTCTGATCATGAATCTTTGAAATGTATTAAAAGTGAAGCTAAACTGAATCATAGACATGCTAAATGGGTTGAATTCATTGAGACAATCCCTTATGTCATTAAACGCAAGAAGGGTAAAGAAAATGTTATTGCTGATGCATTGTCTCGTTGCTATACTATGCTTTCACAACTTGACTTCAAAATATTTGGTTTGGAGACCATCAGAGATCAATATGTGCATAATTTTAAAGAAGGAAGAACGTGGAACAAGTTCGTCATTAATGATGGGTTTGAGTTTCATGCCAACAAGCTATGCATTCCAGCTAGCTCCGTTCATCTTTTGTTGTTGCAGGAGGCGCATGGAGGAGGATTAATGGGACACTTTGGCATGAAGAAGACGGAGGATATACTTGCTACACATTTCTTTTTGCCAAAGATGAGACGTGATGATGAGCGTTTTGTTGCTCGCTGCACTACATGTCAAAAAGCTAAGTCACGACTAAATCCTCATGGTTCATATATGCCTTTGCCTGACCTAGTGTTCCTGGGGAGGATATATCTATGGACTTTGTTTTAGGTTTACCTCGAACAAAGAAGGGGAGGGATAGCATATTTGTTGTCATGGATAGGTTCTCGAAAATGGCACACTTTATACCATGTCATAAAAGCGATGATGTTGTTAATGTTGCCGATTTGTTCTTTCGTGAAATTATTCGCTTGCATGGTGTGCCAAATACTATTGTTTCAGATCGTGATACTAAATTTCTTAGCCACTTTTGGAGATCTTTATGGGCTAAGTTGGGGACTAAACTACTTTTTAGTACTACTTGTCACCCCCAAACTGATGGACAAACTAAAGTAGTCAATAGAACATTGTCTACTATGCTTAAGGCTATTTTGAAGAATAATAAGTAAATGTGGGAAGAATTCTTTCCTCATATTGAATTTGCTTATAATCGTTCATTGCATTCTACTACTAAGATGTGCCATTTTGAAATTCTGTATGGTTTCCTACCTCGTGCACCTATTGATTTGTTGCCTCTTCCATGTTCGAAGAAGATTAATTTTGATGCTAAAGAACGTGTTGTATTGATTTTAAAAATGCATGAGTTAACTAAGGAAAACATTGAGCGTATGAATGCTAAACATAAACTTGCTGGAGATAAGGGTAGAAAACATGTTGTGTTTGCACCTGGAGATCTTGTTTGGTTACATTTGCGTAAGGATAGATTTCCTAATTTGCACAAATCAAAGATAATGCCACGTGCTGATGGTCCTTTTAAGGTGTTAGAGAAAATAAATGATAATGCATATAAACTTGAGCTGCCTGCAGATTTTGGGGTTAGTCCCACTTTTAACATTGCAGATTTGAAGCCTTATTTGGGTTAGGAAGATGAGCTTTCGTCGAGGACGACTTCATTTCAACAAGGGGAGGATGATGAGGACATCAATACCATTGTTACACCCAGAGCCCCTGGTGCTATACATGCTTGACCAATTACAAGAGCTCGCCCACGCCAATTGAATTATCAGGTACTTTCGTTTTTTGGTAACGATTCTAATGTTCCCGAGAATATGATGCTGCCTAAATTGGATACATTTGTTTTGCTTACAAATGAAGGGCCTAGCTTGGACAAGAAAGATGAACCTTGGAGCAAGTTCAAGCATGGAGATGATGACATGCACAAGGGGAACAAGAACGAAGTTACAAGTGATGATTCCAGCACTTTGAAGCCACCATAATGAGTGCATGAAGCCTTGGACGAAATATACAAGGTGCCACTTCATAAATTTCGTCCAGAGGCTATTGTAGGTGCTACGTCACCTTATTTTTGGGCCAGGCCCATGTAATTTCGAAATACTTGATTATAGGCAGTTTTTGAGTCCGTATGTGTGGGGAAACAACAGTTAGGGTTGGTTTCAGACCCCTCCTCCAAGGGCCATGAAATTCCACCCTCTCTCCTCCATATATACAGCCCTTAGGGCATCGTTTAGACTTAGGGGTTTTGTTTAGATTAAAAGTTCGCCATAGCTGCAACTTCGCATACTTCGTTTGTGTTCAACGACCAGACCAAGACGTCACAGAACCCCAACTTGATCAATGAAGCTTTCCTATTATATTCGCAGTATGCAGATTGCAATCTTAGTTTCTTGCTTGTTCTTCATTTACCTGCAGGAAACAGACCTTCGTGGTCAAGTTGATCATGCCCCGGCATGGTCAATAACCTCTCGGAGTTGGTTTAGCGATTGCTAAGGCGCGACCTCCTCAGACGTTCGTAGTCGGATCGTCAAAGTCGACTTCCTCCAAAACGATAGCCACCATCTCAACAAAAGACAGGACACATTTGCCTCTATCAGTGGCTGAAACAGAGGCTGACCAGTGGGCCAGGCCAACGCTGACATCAGCAAGGTCAAACTGACAGCATGGGCCCATGGGGTTTAGTGTTAAACTAAGCAGAGATTAACACGATTTCATTAGGGGGGTGGGGCCAGTCTATCAGCGGCACAGGTGCCGGTAAACCACGTGATTAACCTAATCTAATGACGCAAGTCAACGGACATCATTTAGCCGCTGGTGATGAAATCCCGTGGCGGTGGCTCGCCGGTGTTGCTTGGGACGGTGCAATGGGCGTCGGCTGGATGCGCTGAAGGCACCAAAGGGAAGCCCATCCTCGCGCGCATCCAGGGGAGCCCGCGGAAGGCTGCGAGGTGGCCAAAATCCCTGACGGCATCGAGCTATGCGGCTACCGGAGCTCGGGTGAGCTCGGGGTCGAGGCTATGTTGTACGGAAGAGCGAGGCAAGTGGTGATATGGCCTCCTGGGAGCACGCTGAGTACAACTACATGCTCGGTTGGGTCAGGCGAGGTTGCTAGCTGCAGCAGTGATGATCGCGGCAATAGTGAGATCACGGTTGCGGTGGTTAGCACGGTTAGGGGAAGCAAATGACCATGGGGAGAGGGTCAAACGGGGCAAGAGCTCATATGGAGGTCGCCGAGAAGCTCAATGGGCTCGTGGAGGCGGCGGAGACGATGAATCGGACGGCAGCATCCGGCGGCCGTGGACGGGGAAGAAAGGTCGCAGCATCATCCTCAGGTCGTCCGAAGCACGGGGGCACAAGAACGACTCCTGGGGAGCTCCGTTGCCACGATGAACGACGGCGGTGGTGACGACTGTGTTCGGCATTCCCAGGAGAGAGAGACAGGGAGGGGATGAGTGAGCGAGGGGGGGTGAGGGGATTCAGGGGGGGCGTGGCGTCTCTAACCGGTCCGGGGCGAGGCGACAAGCAGGAGGTGGTCGGGCGCGTGCCGGCGGGCGACATCCATGCGCGCTGCCCACTTGCGCGAGGAAGACGACAGGGAGGGAAGGTTGTAGTCTGGCCAGCCAACTAGGCCGCCAGGTAGGTTTGGGCCAAGTAAGTTCTTCTGCCTTTTTTATCTTTCTTCTATTTAATTTATTTTGCAACTTTTCAAATTCAGAACAAATCCAGAACAACGGCAAACACTTTTGAACATTTTTATGTGGCTTTTCTGGACTTTTTCAGGAGCACATAAATTATTTCAGGGTTATTTGAAAATATTTTCTAGTTATATGAATATAAATCTAAATTCAAATACAATAGTGATTTAAATTCAATGCCAAAATAATTCCTTAAAAATGTTCACTATTTTTGGTTTCGATCCAAACCCTTGCCAAAATTATCAAACATTAATGAAGGCCATTTTGGTTTCATTGAATGCAACTTTAAGGGTTCTTGCCGCTTTTTTTTTAAAATGAATTTTCTGAGGCTTGAGAATTCCCTCAATTCAAATTTCACTTGAATTTAGACATGATGCATTATACTGATGCAACTAGCTACACACAAATTCTAGGGCTGTGACAACTCACCCCCACTAAACAAGAATCTCATCCCGAGATTCAAGACGTGAGGTAAGAAGACAGAGGGGATACAAAACTATCACAGTCTTCTCGATCCGACTTCCCTTCTCGAATAGGTTGATTCATTGCTTCATATTGATCTTGACGTCTTTGCTTTCGAGATCTTCATCCAACTCGATGATGACAGAAATAAACTCTATAGGAACCGATCATCTTGAAGATTGAATAACTCAAGATCAACTCATGGAGTGAGACGTAAGAACACCTCTTGAGTTGAGACACAAAGCACACATCAGAAGCAATGAAAAGAAGCAGATGACTCGGGTTCAATTTAGTAGGCAACAATTCCACGCTTGAGTATTATGGTGCATCGTTTCGAAGTAGTGAGGAGATAATTGCCATGATTCCATAACAGGACACCTTAGGGAAGTTGACTCCTAGAACTATTCCCTTAAGTGGCAAAAAGAATTACTTTTGATACATAGATCATTGTGACTCTTCCTACCAGCATAAGGCAAATTACAAACATTCGTTTGACGGAGTTCGAGGGAATGACATACCCAGGCTAGAATGGACGATGTGGACTACCTTGTTGAAGACAAGACGATGGATGATTTCTGCTTATCATCGAGAAAGGATAGGGCCCATGGTAGGACCAATTCTAAAGATGATCCTGGACAGCAATTACTGAGAGGGGCACCCCATTGGAAATTGGCACAATGGCGGTGCTAGCTGGGAACAAAATGCAAATGTTGGAAATGTCCCAACCATCATATCTGCGTGAGATGTAGATTTGGGTGGTGGCAAGTTGCTTCAGACTCAGCATGTCTAAAGAGAAAGCTTGCAACACAATTTGATGAGATGATGTTGCAAGATTCTTGGGAAATGAACTACGATAGCAAGCTCCAAAACATGAGTTGGTTCCGCTACCCACATGTCAACACGCTGTCCCAGGCAAGCATGACCATATAGCGGTCTTACAACAAAAACACTACTGAGTTCTGGTTGGGAACCATAATTAATGATACCAAAGTCTCCGCGCGGAAGTCCAAAGGATTAACACTTTAGAACAGACTCCTTTATCTTGAACAAATCAATCAGTGGCTTGGCGTGCTAGGGATACATATGGGATGAAGGTTGCAAGTCTCCAAACCATAGAATACTTCGCACATATGCATTACTGACTTGGGATGGTTCCGAAGGAAGCAAAAACAAGCTTTCTCAAATTCACGGCGGCAAAATACATCAAGTGCACATGAATTAGAGGAAGTCACTTCTTTCATCCAAACGTATACCTCATGAGAGGAACATGAAGGCAATGCTTACAAAGTTTCCAACACTAGTATGATGTTCGACACGAATAATGGAGATGATGAAAATGTTGTCAATGGGCTCAACAAAAAATTATCAAGATTTCCATATAGATGGAATTTCACAACTATGTGAACAAGGCAATAGTATTGGTCAGACCCAAAAGATATAATGGTGTATGCTCGAGGAAACCACCCCGAGTAAGACAACATTACGAATATCATTGGTTCTCATTTGATTTGACAATAACCCATACTCAAATCAAAGATTTGGGTAAGACAATAGGTCCAATAATTGCTCACGAGGACCAATCAATGAATATATCATCTTTCTTCAACACACATACACAAAAAAATCCCTTTGGAACGAACTAAGTTAGGCAAGCTTTTATCTTCCAACTCTCCATGTTATTGTTTAGCTTAACCAACTAGCTCAAGGGTATCCAACACAGATTCTTGGAGAGCGGGTGGTCTACTAATGACGATTCTTGGACAACCTGGTGATACTTCCGAGAAGATATTCAGAAAATCATGAACCACCGATATGTTATCAAGCTTGGGAGCAATCTTGCTTTTCAGGGCAAGACCACATGATCAAAGAGTGAGGAATTAACAAAATCCTAACACATCGATCGAAGAGTGCACCCGAGAGATGAACTAGGTAGCACAATCTATCTTAGAATGATGATTCAACACCAATACACTAAGAATGGAATTATCGTCCATTAATTACCAAGCAACACGGTTGCTAGCAGTATTGATTTCACACACCATAGTTCACTTGTCGGCATTCCGGTTACGGTAACACGGGACCGAGGAATGAAAGATGATGACGAGGAGTATCACTACCGCAAGAATCCATAAGGGGTTGTGCAATTCCTATGATATTCCCAACATAAAGAGGGTAGCACTTGAAGGTAGAATAGAACAAAAGCTGGGTTGACATTTTGATCTGCGTAATACCACTACTTTGACCCAATCCTGGATATGGATGAGGTACTAGATTTTGTTTCTCCTAGTCATTCTGGATTAGAACGACTTGACGGATCACAAAAGTAAAAGGCATCGATGAACACGAATGCACACGTACTCTTGACTATCAATGGATAGACAGAGGTCAGAATACAACTAAAGAGGGACAACCCAAGGAACATATGATTTTTCTGAGTTGTGGGTTCATGGATTAGCATGTCGAACGAGTTCAACGTATTTCTTTCGGATAACCCACGCATCAAGGTAGAACTGGCAGATTCACAATCTAGAATGGAGAACTCATCAAGAGCACTCTGGTTGTGATCTTTTGGTTCAAAAGAACTTCTGCCATAAGTAGTTCATGGTATTTGGAAGAAGGAAATACCACGGACCTCGAGGACTATCACAAAAGTTACTAGTATCCTAAAGGAATGAGCAACACTATAAAGAGGAAGTAAGTAGAGTAAATCTTGGGCTCAGGAACCCAGAAATAGAATGCCTACTAGCTAAATGGAATCACGAGATACTTTCGAGAATGATGGCCCGAATCATCACACTGGGAACACAAATTAGAGCTAGATTACTGGGTGGTTCTCTAAGATACGTAGGGTCATAATAATAGCTCCAACATATATGTCGAGGCGATAGAGTACCTCAACACACTGGTTAGTGTGGTTAATCTGGCCCAAACACTACCAAAAAAAAGACATATCCGTGACATTTTGGGCCGAACGAAATTTTTTTCTATCATACATATGACACTTCTATGACGATAATTGTGACAAAACTCGGTATCATCATAGATGTGGTGGGCTCCTACTTCTATGACAAAAAATCATGACAGAAAATGGGCTTTTCGTCCTAGGCGGGCCGGAGACGCAGCTGCATGACATTCTTTGGGCCGTCCATGACGGAAAAAACCGTGGTAGAAGCAAGGGGGAGGAAAATTTCAGGGAGTTTCCGGTTACGGTGGGAGGTAGGGGGCCGAGCGATGCGCGTTTCTCTCGTACACGTCCGCGCGTGTGTGCGAGGCGTTGGCTCTAACTGAACCCGAGCGAGGCGTTGGGCTCTAAACTGAACCTGAGCGATTGCACTGCAGGCTACGCGTTACTGAACCCGAGCGATCGATCGATGGCTGTTAACTGAACCCGATCGAGCGAT
>NC_041388.1:474614534-474673126 GCF_002162155.2 Triticum dicoccoides | reverse complement strand
TTGCCTCTGGATGAACAAGACCCCATGGTGTGGTGGAGGGATGGATAAACAGTAGACGGTGGACGGGTGCCCGTGGAGGGGTGGATGAACAGGACCCCGTGGTGTGGAGGGCTGTATGAACAGTAGACGGTGGAGGGGTGGTTGAATAGGACCCCGTGGTGTGGAGGGCTGGATGAACAGTAGACAGTGGAGGGGTGGTTGAACAGGACCCCGTGGTGTGGAGGGCTGGATGAACAGTAGACGGTGGAGGGGTGGTTGAATAGTAGCCGGTGAGTAGCGTGCGGTGGAGGCTGGATGAACAGGAGCCCGTGGAGGCTGGAGGAGGTCGACGGTGGAGATGAACAGTATCCCGTGGAGTCCTGTTTTGCGGTACGCCACACCCCTCCCGATGAACATGACCCCCGTTTCGACCGTAGCGCTCCAACACAAGTCCGTTTCATCCGTTTTGCGGTACGCCACACCCCTCCCGATCAACAGGACCCCCGTTTCGACTGTAGGAGGTCCGTTTCCTCCATTTTGCGGTACGCCAGACCCCTCCCGATGAACAGGATCCCGTTTCGAACGTGGTCGGTCGAACACAAGGCTGTTTCCTCCGTTCTGCGGTACGCCAGGCCTCGTTTCCATCGCATGTTCCGTCCAAGCCCTCCCGATGAACACGATGCATTCCGTTGCCTCCCCATGAACACGACGCATTCCGTTGCCTCCCCATGAACACGACGACGATGCTATTTCTCTGTTCCGACCCAGCCATGTACACGAGCCCTGGCCGTACATATGCGCGAGTAGGCATTCGAGACCCCGCCCGTATGTACACATACGTGGCCGTATTTTCTTTCTTGCACCCTGGCCACTGTATGTACGTGTAAATGCTATGTGCGCGCCTCTACTACGACATGTGCGCGCCTCTACATCGACCAGTATGTACGTACACGTTCGCGCCAGAATGACAGCGCTACGTACGCTTCGACCAGGTGGGTCCCGACTGTCATGCACTTCCTTGCCTGCGAAGATGCAGCTGGTCGGTCCCACCAGTCAGGGGGCGAATCATTTTTTTTTGCCCGGACGCACTTCCTTGCGTGCGAAGATGTAGCTGGTGGGTCCCAGCAGTCAAGGGGAAATGTTTTTTTCGTGAAATACAGTGGCCCGTCCGGTGGGTCCCAGCTGTCAGGTGGAGGAATCATTATTTTCCGCGTAATAAGGAGGCACTTCCTTGCTACTGCTGTGGACCCAGCTGTCAGCCTCTCCACGTACAGTCCACGTCCGATGGAAGTCGTTCCTTGACCACGTTGACCACGCCGCGCCGAGAGCACCAGGGCGGTGGACGACGACGAGGCCTAGGAAGGGGACGACACAGAGGCAGGGAAGACTCGGTAGTTGTTTCCCACGCGGAGGGGAGTACGACTGTACGAGGGTTTACTGGTTCGTCTGTCGTCGCCGGAGAATAACAACAGGTGTGGGTGAGTAGAGGGATGGCTAGGCCAGCGATGGGAGTACGGTCGGGCGGTGAGGCCTGCGCGGCAGCACAGCCGGCCACGTGGAGGAGGGAGCAGGTAGTCCCGCCGGTGCTTGTTTGAGCGGCTGGAGCGGGAAGAGCAGAGATTGAAGAAGCACGACAGTCGTTGGATGGACATCCAACAGTTAGTGCTTGTGCGTCAACCTTTTTTTTAGGAAAGCCTCAAATCTGTGGAAAACAGCATACATCCCATCTGTCATTATTTCTAATAATTTACAACCCATTTGCTAATTCTTAAGGTTTTTTTGGAGCCCATATTCTTTTTGTTAGCATTACAGCCCATATTGTGGCAACGGTTAAATAATTATACGAAATTTTCCATATTTCGGTGCGGTCCGAACTGTTTTTAATCCCGAAATTTTGACTGACATTCAAACTGATTTTAAAAATAAATGTATATCAATATAAAATCCAACAAATTCTCCACGCATAAAAAATAATGTAATTTAAAATCTTGAAATGAAAAAAAATATATTTGAAACTAATTGCCGGTTTGATGTGATTTAAAAATATACAACCCATTTCTCATTATTGATGGGCCATTTTCTCGGCCAGCCGAATGAAAGCTCTCCTCGTCTTGAAAGATTTGCAGCCCAACAGGCCTGACAAAGTGACTTACTTGGCAAATCACAAAAAAACTGGGTTGTGGCCGTGGACCCAGCTATCAGCCTCTCCATGTACAGTACTCTTCCGATGGAAGTCGTTCCTTGACCACGTTGACCACTCCGCACGAAGAGCACCATAGCGGTGGACGACGGCGAGGCCTAGGAAGGGGACGACGCGGCAGTGGAAGCCCGCGCGGAGAGGACTACGAGGGTTCACTGGTTCGGCTGCAGTGTGAGGCTGCCGTCGCCGCAGGGCCTGGCCAGCGGTCGGAATAGTAGGGGGCGGTGAGGCCTCTACGGCAGCACAGCCGGCCACGGGAGGCAGGAGCATGCGACACGACCGGCGCTGCTTTGGGCGGCTGGAGCAAGAAGACCAGAGGTTGAAGAAGCACTACGGCCGTTGGATGGACATCATACGGTCACTAGAGCTAGAATCGTTCATATTGACTAAGTTGACAAAGCCCTTCATCCCCGTCAACTTAGTAGGCCCACAAGTCAGCTTCCCAGCAAGGTAGGTCCCAGCTAGCCGGGGGAGTATTCATTTTTTTGTGCGTAATAAGGAGGCACTTCCGGTGGGTCCGAGATGACAGCAGGGGGAACGTTTTTTTCGCGAAATACAGCGGCCCGTCTGGTGGGTCCCAGCAGTCAGGGGGAAACGATTTTTTTCGCAAAATACTGGTGGCCCGTCCGGTGGGTCCCCGCTGTCAGGTGGAGGAATAATTATTTTTTGCGTAATAAGGAGGCACTTCCTTGCGGCTGTCGTGGACCCAGCTGTCAGCCTCTCCACGTACAATACTCTTCCGATGGAAGTCGGTCGTTGACCATGTTGACCACACCGCGCCGAGAGCACCAGGGCGGTGGACGACGACAAGGACTAGGAAGGGGACGACTCGGAGCCAGGGAAGACGCAGCAGTGGATGCCCACGCGAAGAGGAGTATGAGGGTTCACTGGTTCGGCTGCGGTGTGAGGCTGATGTCGCCGCAGAATAATAGGGGGTGTGGGTGAGTAGAGGGATGGCCTGGCCAACAGTGGGAGTAGTAGGGGGCGGTGAGGCCTCCGCGGTATCACAGCCGGCCACGGGAGGCAGGAGCACGCGGCACGACCGGCGCTGGTTTGGGCGGCTAGAGCAAGAGGACCAGAGGTTGAAGAAGCACTACGGCGTTGGATGAACATCGTACGGTAATAGGAGCTATAATCGTTCATATTGACTAAGTTGACAAAGCCCTCCGTCCCCGTCAACTTGGTAGGCCCACAAGTCAGCCTCCCACTATGCTGGGTTCCAGCTGGCAGGGGGAATATTCATTTTTTATGCGTAATAAGGAGGCACTTCCTTGCATGCGAAGATAGCTGGTGGGACCGACATGTCAGCGGGGGGCACTTTATTTCACGAAATACAGAGGCCCTTCCGGTGGGTCCCAGATGTCAGGTGGAGGAATCATTATTTTGTGCGTAATAAGGAGGCATTTCCTTGTGTGCGGCCATGGACCCAGCTGTCAGCCTCTCCACGCACAGTCTACTTCCGATGGTGTTGTTCGTTGACCACATTGACCACGCCGCGCCGAGCGCATCCAAGGTGGTGGACGATGGTGAGGCCCCGGACAGCAACGAGCCAGAGATAGGAAGACGCGGGAGTAGAGTCGCAGACAGAGAGGTGTACGAGGGTTAACTGGTTCTAGTGCAGTGTGGTTCGTAGTCGGTGGAGAAGAACAGGAGGTGTGGAGGGGTGGAGGGATGGCCTGGCCAATGGTGGAGTAGCACTTCATAGCGAAGCGTGCTAAGCAGAGCTGCTAGCAGCAGGAGGCGGGAGGTGGTCCCGGCGGCGCTGGAGGAAGAAGACGAGAGATTGAAGATGGACACCGGTCATTGGATGTAAATCCAATGTCTAACATGTCAGAATCATTTGTTGACTAAATTGACAACGACTTGCATTGGCTTCGACCTATTGGCCCGCATTTCAGCCTCCAAAAATGTGGCACGTATTCAACCCATTTTTTCAGAATTTACAGTCTTTTTTTGCGTGGTAGAATTTACAGTCAATTTGATCTTTTTTTGAATTACAGCCATTAGCTGGGCTGGGTGAACAAATAATGTAGCGTCCATACGGCCCGTTTATTTTATTTCCTAAAAAAATACAGCCCATTTGCACTTTCTCGAAATACACGATTTTGCTGGGCTGATTCTAATTACAATGTTGGGTTGGGCCAGCAATGTTATCAAAAAATAAAAAGGGGCTGAGCATTTTGTTATAAATATATTTAAATAATAGGTGATATTATTACATTCGTCCTTTAATCTTACCAAGCTTTTGTACACAATCACTAGGATTTTCGTGCCAAAACAATCCAGGATTTTATTTGTTAAGAAATTATTTTTATAAGTTAATAAGATGTGGGATATTGTTTTCTTACATATGTAAGTATCTGTTAAATATATGATGACAATAAAAATGATATATAATAACATATAATTTTTTTTAGAAAAACAGGGAGCATCTCCCCGGTTCCATTGCTGAGAACCAAACCACAACATATTCTGATACAGCAGCTCAAAGAGCAGTTTGAAAGCAAAGGTAGAAAAGCTACAAACTAGGGGGGTGGATGAACAATTTCTCTGAATAACACAAATCACCCGAGCGGTGCCAAAGGCAAAGCGGATAGAGCACTCAAATGACACAAGGAGGGTCCAGCGAAGCCTTCATGGTCTTCAGCCGAGGGGCTATGTCAGCCTACGGCGACCAGTAAGCAAGCGGAGACACCGGGCTGGAAGGCATAGCATAGTGGATGTCCCTCTTTTTCGGTGCCAGGTGCCCATCATCTTCATCAGAGATCTTGAGACGAGCCCACGGGTCTAGCCCTAGAGCAGGTTGAGCCTTGTTCATCCACAAGTGATCGCCAATGGTTTCTAGAGGGATCTTGTTAGGGTTTCCACGAAGCTCATCAACTTGTCCTTGTCCGATCCGGAGGAGAGAATCGCCCAGTTCCTCACCATGTTCCTGATCAACCTCAAGACCTACGGAATGGAAATCTAGGAGGTGTTACTGAAAATCATAGCATTTCTATACTTCCAGAGGCACCAAAGGACAGTTAAGCTAACATTGTTTAAAACTGAGCACTTTTTGGTAGCAATCCAGAATCTGGCGACAGATTCGAAGGATGAGCCAATCTGACTAGAGAAATATTCCTCAATGTGAGCCCAGAGATATTTAACAACTATACATTCAAAAAATAGGTGAGAACAAGACTCTTGTTCCAAGCAGTAAACACAATGAAGGGGTTTGATGATGTGTCTCTTCCTAAGGTTATCCCTAGTCATCAATTTGTTTTTGGGGAGAAGCCAGAGAAATACATGAATTTTAGGGGGAACTCTCAATTTCCAGACAGCATGGATAAACACGGGTTGAACCCCTCTAAAGTTGATAACATGATAGAGGGAGCTGGAGGAATACTTCCCCTTATTGTCCAGCTGCCAAATCAGGGCATCTGGCTTGGCAGTAAAGGTAATGCTTTTGGCAATTTCCTCCAACTGGAACCATTGTTCCATGAGACTATCACTAAAGTTCCTTCTAAAAGAGAGTTTTATGCATTGACCGTCCCAAACTTCATTGACACTTTTGTTAAGCTCATTGCGGACAGAATAAATAGGCCAAAATTGGACTGCTAGGGGGGATGTGCCAAACCAAGTATCTTCCCAGAACCTGGTTCTGCTCCCATCCCCTATGTTCCATCTGTAGCCAAATTTCACAGCATTCATAATAGATTTTAATCCTTTCCAGAATCTAGAGGTCTTAGGGTTGGAGGAAGGGACAAAAATATTAGGTTTATTTCCTAGGTATTTATGGGCAATAAGTAGCTTCCAGGGTTTCAGGTCTTCCTCATAGAATCTTTTAATCCAAGACCCTAGAAGACAGATGTTAATTTCTTGGAGGTTAGGTATGCCTAGGCCTCCAAAATCTTTTTTCATAGAGACTAGGGCCCAATTAGCAAGGTCTAGCTTCCTATTTCCCTCAAAATCATTCCACAAGCAATGAGACATCTGAGAATTGATGAGGTTCACTGCCCATTTAGGGAACTTGAAGAAGGAGAGGAGATACACTGGAATGCTAGCCAAACAAGCTTGTATGAGGATCAATCTACCTTTGTAAGAGAGAAGTTTCCCCCTCCACCCAGCAATCCTTTTAATGATTTTATCCAGAAGGGGTTGGATATCCTCTCTCCTCAGTTTATCATAGTGGAGAGGGATACCTAGGTACTTAATGGGGAAGTTACCTTTATTACAGACTAGAATAGAGAGGAAGTCAGCTAACTCCTGATCATCCATGTTGATAGGGATGAGTTCACTTTTGGAGTAGTTGATTCTCATGCCCGAGACTTGTTCAAACCAGGTTAGAACAGTTTTCAGATTGCTAGCATGTGTGGAGTCATTGTCTAAGAAAAGGATGGTATCATCTGCATATTGAAGGTAGATGATGCCACCAGGGCAGACCTCAGGACAGAGCCCTACAATCAGACTATGATCAGCAGCTTTGCTCAGCATTTTAGTAAGAACGTCCACTACTAAATTAAACAAAAGTGGGGAGATGGGGTCACCTTGCCTAAGGACTTCACCAACAAGGAAAAAAATCACTTTCACAGTTATTTAACTTGACCCCAATAGACCCCCCATGAGTAAGTTGCTGGATCCAACTCTCCTCTATGAAAGGCTTGGAAAATATCTAAGAGAACATTTTTCACCAAGTCCCAAAAATGCTGGTAAACAAGAAGGGAATCCCATCAGAAAAAGAGCTAAAAATGGCTTCCTTCACCTCCGTCTCTGAAAAAGGGGCTTCTAGCAGCTCATTTTCAGCAGGAGAGACTTTTTCAGAAGCAGAGAAAAAAATTTTTTGTAGAGAGAACCCAGAAGGGTTTTCTTTCTTAAACTGGTCTTTTTAGAAGTTACTAGCCACTTTGAGCATCTCATCTACCTCAGTAACAGGGCCATCAGGGCCATCAAGGGAGTGCATGAGGGTTTTCCTCCTCTTCTGGTTAGCTACTGCATGGAAGTAAGCAGTATTTCTATCACCCTCCTTAATGTTCCTATCTCTAGACCTTTGTTTCGCTTTGATTTCTTCTTGAAGCCAAATTTTATTGAGATCTCCATGGACAAAGTTTAATCTATTAGTCTCAGCCTCAGAGAGGTCAGTGGTTTCTGCCTTAATATCTAGATAATCAAACTCAAGGAGGAGAAGCCTTTTGTATCTTCTAAGATTAGCTTCCTCATTGGAGTTCCACCCTTTGGTAGTTCTTCTAAATCTCCTGATTTTGATCTGCCAATTTTCTAGGGGGCAGCTGCTCCCATTAGGCTCATTCCAGATTTTCCTGACTAGCTCAGTAAAATCTTCTCTAAGCAACCACCACTTTTCAAATTTAAAACTATTGCTCTTTGGAGTTTGGTTAAGACCAGAGTCCCAGAGCAAAGGAGTGTGGTCACTACCACATCTGGGCAGAGCTCTACAACTAGAAAGGGGAAAGAAACTATCAAATTCTGTGTCACAGAAAATTTTGTCAATGGTGGACATAATCCTGGAGCAGCACTTCCAACATATCTAGCAGAACTGTGGGTTTTCCTTCTAACAGGGCAATTCTCAACTTTATGGGTAACCATTTTGCAGATAAAAAAACTCTTGGGCTTGACACATTTATCCAAATGATGCCCTGGTTCCCCATAGTTGTAGCAGATCACCTCAGAGTATGCCATAAGGCCAGAAGCAGGGGCAGGAGCAGTTTTCTGGATATCCTATCTCTTCTTTTGCTGATTCTTGCCTTGAGATTTTCCACTGATCTGAGAGTCAGAACCACCAGCAGATTGATCTTGGGCAATTACAGGAGCCTGCCCAGATTACGCCCCCATTTGGGGCGGAGGTGGGCTGTACCACTGCCCAACCGGCGCCCCCCCATTGTGATAGGGGAAATTCATCGGAGTTCTTGGTTCCTTCTCATCCTCCAGCCAGATTTTGTCTCTTAGGAAGCAGAAATAACCATCAGACAACTCAATTGAAGCAGATTGCAAGCCTCATTTCAATCTTCTGCAGGTTTGGGGGAGAGGTAAGGTAGGGGATCCACCTGCTTCGGCTCCGGTGGCGTGCTGGTGGGCAGGAGTCCAGTCAAGCATTCCCATCTCGCAGCACGGCGTGGATCTCCTGAATTCACTTCTCCTTTCGCGATCGGCGGCTCACTGGGGTGGGGCATCCTGTCCTTTTCTGAGAAATCTCCTTCGAAGTAGATCCGCAGGGCTAGATTCAGGAGTTCCCAATCCACATGATCCTTGCACATCCGAGCATACCTGCGCGAGTGAGAGAACAGATTCGGTCCCTCCTCGGCTTCCTCCCTCGCAGCTTCCTCCTCTGCTTCCCTCCATTCGTGCATGCACTGGGTCCAGGAGAGAGCGTCGTCGCGGATCCGCATCGCCCGCTCCCTCCATCTCCTCCCTCGAGTCTCCCACAGCACCGCCGGCGCGACGGAGTCGAGCGGCTGGAGCATCCGCGGGAAGGCTTTGTAGACATGTGGGAGATGCATCTTGTACATCTGCCAGTCTTCCAGCCATTCCCCCGTGGATATGGCCAGCGACTCCATGGGGCGTGCGAGCGGACTTGCTGAGGGGGGCAGGCGCGCCCGGAGTCAGGAGGCAGGGGGTGGCAGCGAGATCTATGGCGGCGGCGAGGGTGGAGGTAGTGGCGGGGGCGGCGGCGAGGGTGGATGTGGTGGCGGGGGCAAAGGGGATCGCGAGAGCGGTCATCTATTTGCCAATTATGTGAACTAAACAGTCAACATATAAAATAATTTAAATATATATAATATAGTTAGAAGGGAAACATAAGTTGGACCTGGCATTCCTATTCTTATATAGAAAAATAGAACAGACCTCTGCGTTTTCTTCAAAAAAATACATAAATTGGGCTTCCAAAAATAAAACCTCGGATGGGAGGTCCATAGGCCGGTCGATACATGACGGCCCTAAGAAAATACAAATAGGCCTATGGACCTCCCATCCGAGGACGTGGGCTGCGCATGTTAAAAATGAAAGCCTAGACGGGGCAGCCCAAAACCACGTCCAACACTTGCCAAAACTTCGTCCCTCGTTTTCTATGTGTTTCGCACACTCGCCATTGTGTGGGCATTTTTACTGTGCATCATATGAAGATGTGCTATGCATGAATGTTGATCAGCATGATGTTAACTGGCTGGTAGTTCCATTTTTGACCATGAATAAAACTTCCAACATGATGTTAACCCTGTTTGAAAATGTCGTGTTAATATAAATGCTCTGCCTATGAAAGTTGCAGTTTCTTATCTGAAACTGAACTTGCAGTTTCTTATCTGAAACTGAAACTTGCAGTTTCTTCTCTGAGAATCACATTGTCTGCACTTTTATACTCCTATGAAACTACATTTTTTTAAGTGCTAAAAATAGATATCTAGAATTCATAAAATACTTCATATGCTCAATACTTCAAATCTGAAATTCAAAAGACATTCATATCTGAAAGTACTCTCAAAATACACAACACAAAACACAATTCACAACCTGCAAATACTGACAACCCTAAGCTCCTCCTGACAATTCACAACCTGCCTGACTATTGGGCTGGGGGGCAGCCCCCTCCTATTCCTCGGCGGCAGACGGCCGCCCCATGAGACGATGTGAACGGCGAGGGAGACGATGGCGGGGACGCGTCGTCGGGCCAACTGCTTTTCTCCTCTTGCAGTTGGGTTCGGTCGACGAAGACTCCACCGGCTCGCTCTGGCAGGACACCCTCACAAACGGCACCCTGTAGATGCTCGATCCTTCAATCTCTGGTGGATGCTCCATCTGGGATCGATACTCCCACCACCGCTCCCTCACGATCGGATTCGGTGAATCTGTTTACTCCATGGCCTAGAGGAGCAACTCTATGTACTCCGGCGCGACTCCCTCCGGGAGTATCGCCGCCTTTTCGCTCTGTTGCAGATATTTGGCCATGGATGTCGCCGTCGCCGCTAGTTGGTCCTTGTTGTCAAACCAAGACTGTATCTCCAACATCCTAGCTAGCTTCACAGGGTCGTCGTCTGCGATCCTCATGTATCGGTTGTACTCCTCCATCGATCTACTTCTCCACAACACCTTCACTCGTCGGCGGTGGTTTTTGAATGGAACAGGAGAGGAGTAGCGCTGGTTTTGGATTAGAACGGGAGAGGAGCGACGCTGGTTTTGGACTGGAACAGGAGAGGAGCGACGCTGGTTTTGGACTGGAACAGGAGAGGAGGGGCGGTGGTTTAAGAGGAGAAGAGCGGAAGAGCGGCGCTGGTCTTGGAAGTATTTTTTTTGTTGTTTCGCGTATTTTGGGTCAAAGTTTGACCACGTACTGTATTTGACAAGCAAAATGTGAATGGATGCCACCAAAAATTGTATCATTTGGTTCGTATCTGAATGAACTTTCAAATTATACTTCCTCCATTTTTGTATACAAGGCCACAAACTCATATTACAGGTACCAAGGTAAAAATCAATGCTATGTTTAAGTCAATGTTGCAAGCTAGCTTGTCACCTTGATTGTCGTGTTAATTAATGTGGTTTTTCTCTCCCAAGCACAACAAGCCAAACCCTCTTACTCCTCATTGGTTGATTAATGTTGGGAATGCAAGCCAACCTTCTCACTCCCGCATGCACACAAGGGATATTAATGTCCTCGGGTGCTAGTACGAGGCAAACACCATCAATTTTTCCTCGATTAATGTTAGTGGCCTTGTATAGTTGCAAATTGTAATTTTGATAGTGGCCTTGTGTACAATGTATAACATATATTTTATGTGCGAAAATCATGGTCAATTATGACCCAGAATAAAAGGGACACTAGTTAATGTGGGGTCGCTTACTTTTACTGCAGTGTCAAGGCTCGCCCGCTCACGTCATCTGTAGTCCCTCCGTTTTCTAGACACTTTGCTCCATGGCGCGGGCGCAATACATGGATACAAAATTAGTATACTGTATACTATTTAAAAGTCGAGGGCGGGGCTTTTCCTGTGTGGTAGGCGGCGGGGCAGTTCCGCCTAGTCGGTTTGACAGAGACGTGAGAAGACGAGGGAGTAGGCTGCTGCAAACATAGGGCTGTGTGATTTGACAGCGAGTTACTGCTGGACAGGTGGGGCCCCATGATTTGACTTGCCATTATCATTTTAACTGGGGCGCTACGACCGGCGTGAGTCTCCCAAATTCCTAACCACCTCCATACAGGTGCCTCTCCCAATGCTCCACCATGTAGTAGAGGCTGGCTCTTTCATGAGAGCCCACTTCTCCACTTTTTCCTTGCCTCTCTTTCCTCCACATATGCAAAAATGCCATGTAAAGCACACTATTGTACTTACTTTTACTTGCTCCTACAGGTGCTTAAGCTTGCCACATAAGCATAAAGTCTGATGTGGCAAGTTAATCAAGAAGAGAGAGACTAGTTTGGTGAACCAAGGAAGAAACGGTGCTAAGCGCATGTACCTAGGTGGAAAGACAATTTGAGTCTATACCTAATTAAATGAAGCAAACTTAGCAACACCATTTCATTGGAAGAGGTCACTCCTTGGCAAATGCAATAAATACACGCGCTTAGCACCATTTCTTCCTTGAGTATGAAGAAAGAGATAAAGAGGAGTAAAAAAAATACATTTATAGCCAACCTTGTTGTAGTATGAGTGACTAAGTGATGACTATGTATGACATGCCAACATCGGATAGCCTAACGCACCGTGTTAAATCTCCAAGGGCGCGACCGCACGAGTGACGCGACGGTCGTGGTAGGCGCGACCATGATACGGGCGGCTGGCAGCCCTTGGATCTGAGATCAAACGATCGCATGCTAAGTTGCTGAAAATTTGCAGAATAACCCTCCAAGATAGGATATTCACCCATAGATCTAGAATCATGCCATGCAACCGTTCGATCTCAGATCCAAGGGCTCTCGGAAGCCCGTATCATGGGAGAATGGAAAGCCACTACCCTGCCGTTCGCATAGTAGCAGTTCGCTCCTACTCGTCCCGACACGTCCTTCAATACTACAGCGGTTCGCTCCTAGTCGTCCCATCCATTCACATTACGGCAGTTCCACTAATCCTAACTCTCCTCCCAAATCCATGGCGTCCCAAATCTCCACGATCGGCAGTGAGTACAAGGTTAGAACCATCACCGGCGATGAGTTCGACGTCATCTACACCCGTTCTTCTGCGATGGTGAAAGGATGCCTTTCTCGCTTCAGACGCATGTTCGAAGACTCAGATGATGAGTGGGTCACTGGGCTAGATGTTGAGTACACCACAGTCCTAGGACGAGAGAAGGATCTAAAGGACGAAGAGAGGAAGAAGCCCGTTATGATCTAGGTTTGCGTGCATGACTTATGCTTGGTCTAACACATATGCCATGCCGACGTTGAGTGCCAGGGTTTTAAGGACTTCCTCGAGAGCAACCTAGTCAAATTCGTTACTGTAGACTTTGGTAATGACAAAGAAGTCCTGCATCGGATATGCCTCGTTGTAGACAACACCTTTGACCTCCAGAAGAATCGGTTGGTGTCCTCTCGTCAGCCTTTAATGCTGACCCTGGCAGGAGCCATGGTTCATCCTTCGTATGGTAAACTGGAGAAACCTCATTACACGTTTCATCGTCATGCATGGCAGCGGAATTTACTAGATATAGACCACATCCACTACGCTGCAATGGATGGCTACCTTTGCTTCAATATCTACAAGGGTTGGATGAAGAGCAACAGCCAAGTGTGCAGTTCAAGCAAAGAAGTATCGGCCAAGAGGAAGAGGGACAAGGACGAAGTCGAGGACGTGGACGAGGACTCCGAGTAAGGTGGCAGTGTCGTTGCTCATGGTGGTTCTAATGCAGTGTCTACCGGAATAGTTGCAAAGTTTAATTTTAGGTGTGCTTAATTTAATTTGAGGGGTGTGTTGTGCTGAGCCCCCAGCAGAACTATGTTATGTTTCTTCTCGTTACTTTAACTCTTCAGTACGTACATACTAGTATTTCTTACATTTCATCTTTTAGTTGGTATAGTACTACCACTCGTTTCTTTACATTATGTACATACAATATATATGACCAACATCATATAGCCAGCAGTTTAGTTGTCAAAGAATTTCAGGGTGCTTAGTTTTGTCAAAGAATTCCAGGATGCTTAGAGGGTGCTTGGATCCAAGGGACTTATTTTAGTCTGACTAAAAATAGTCTCTTTAAGAGGCTAAAGTTCCAAGCACCCCTGACTAAAGAGGGGCTAAAACTAGTCTTGAGACTAAATTTTTTTAGTCAGGGGTACCCCTACTAAAATGTGGATTAGTCCTCTCTATACTCATTTAACTCCTCCCCTTTAACACATGCGAGTTCTGGATTGGAGGGTTTGGAGGATAATAAATGCCCATTTACTTGATTTTAGCCTTTTTAGTATTTGGATCCAGGCATGGGTGAGGCTAGCATGTTTTAGTCCCACTACTTTTAGTCATGGGACTAAAACGTATCCAAGCACCCTCTTAGTTTTATTTGAGGGGTGGATTGTGCTGGACACCATTATTGTGACTAGCCTTTTTAATAGTACTATATGCATAATTTGGCGACGAGCGCTCTCTATATCTACCACCTTTTTTTAATTTCAAGTTTTGCTCCATGGCGCAATCCATCGATACTACTGTTGTACAAAAGTATACATTTTTTTAAAGGCTAGAGGGCGGGGCAGTCTAGCTTGGTCGGTTTCACGAGAGGCGAGGGCCTTTGTGATTTGATGGCTCATTACTGTTGGAAGGCAGGGCCTTGTGATTTGACTGCTCATATAAATGCGCTGACGACCTGATCGAGGAGGAGCAAAGAACTATGCGGTATACTCAAGTTTTCCACTTGAGTAGTACTGCGATGGAGGAGCATGAAACACGGTAGCCCAGTGCCATATGGCGATAAAAATGATCTAATTTTCTAGTCATCTCATTGTTAGCATTGTTCTATTCATTCCCTCAAAAAGCATTGTTCTATTCATGCCTCGCAAAGAACGTGACACGTGCGGCGAAACACCCGAAGCAGAAGATGAAACACAGGAGCAAAAGAAGAAGGAAGATTATCACCCCAAATGATCTAATTCGCCACAGATTCGTAACTGCTTCTTCATCGCCTCCACGACCTCCCTCTCCTTGCGCGTCTCCTCCGCCATCTTCATCATTGTGTCCATGACGCAACATTTCTCGATGCGAGCCTTCATCATCTGTTCCACGGCCATATTACGTACCTTGACAGCAGCCGGGTGCTCGATGCGGAGCTTCGCCAACTCTTCCTTCTGTTCCATGGCGAGGGCCTGCAGCATCTTCATCGAGAAACTACTATTTTCATGCAGCTTCTTCCAGCCGGCGTTCTTCTTCTTCAACAGGTCGATCTCGTGGCAGAGCTTCGCATTGTCCTCCCGAAGTCACTGGATTTTGCCGGTCACCTTCTTCTCCGAGGCAATGCTCTTCTTCAGCAGCATCACCAAGCCGGCGGTCAACTCCCCCTGCAGATTGAGCTCAGCGGGCATGTCGTCGAGGCTCTCCTTCAGCAACTCCATCAAGCCTTGGATGAACTCGTTCTGCTTATTGAGCTGATCGGGCATGCCGTCGAGGGATAACGACTCCAGCTCCGCCGGTTCGGCATGTTCGCCTCCGCGGCTAGGGCGCTCCTGGGAGCCATCGCCTGCCCGTGAGAGATCTTTCGAGGGCTCTGCGTGGCGGCGAGCCCTCTTTTTTCCGCAGCCTTGGTTGCCGCTCCCTTGTTACGAGTAGTTCTCGACCTAGAGCTCTGCTCACTGGCCATGGCAACGACGGACGAAGAAGAAGCACTTATGAGGAGGAAAGGTAGAGTGATTTTCGGTTAGGTAGTTCCCTTTTTATAACCTAAGTACTAGCACTAGTACTAATACCTGCATAGTGGGAACACGTTCAGGTTTGGTACGTACTACTAGTAGGTGTGAGCAGGCTTTTGAATGTGATGGGAACAAGGTAAATATTAATTGATGGTTTTGGTTTCGAGGCCCGAAACGGCTCCCGATGAGTTTAGCGGAACATAAATTTCAAGTACTACACTGCTCAAATGCGTAAATATTATGTTACTATCAAAAATTGGCACAAAATACAAAGGAGACCAATGCAAGTACTACTAGCAACCCACGATTTAACTACTCGCATGCGCGCAGTGGAGTAATAATGTCTTTCTTCCGCCCTCACGTCCACTCAATTTGCATGCGCTGTATTAATTGACCATCAATGAAGTGAACGACTTTACACGCGTCAAATTATCACATGGGGTGGATCTTGGTACAAAATTGCGTCTGCCCATGTACCCGCGTGTGCGTGCGAGGAATGAGTGTGTGCATGGCATGCGTGCACATCTTCGCTTCATGCATGTACTACCAGTATGGCTCAGGGAGGACGAGTACATTCTTCTGGAACCAGCAGCACGTCACTGTGATCAATCCATGCAAGGAGGTCGCGACAACGCCTACACATGTGCCACGTGGCTTCATGAACTGTAAGAGAGACACCGTGTAGCGTGCCATTGGTATTCTAATTTACGTGTTTTGCACATACTCGAAGTACTAGTAAGGTACACGTGCATTGCACGCATCAAATTTTGCAACCAAATTATGAATAAATACCGCACTATAGCATGTAAGCTCTGAGTCATATATGCCTGATGTAGACCTTCATTTAATTCTTATAGTTCATCTCATTCAAAATCAATTAGTTTTTATAAAAAAGCTAAGAACACGGGAATAGGAAAAACATGGGATTATAGTGGAATGTCGTCTTGAATCCTACAGGATTGTACGAGTGTTTGATTGTGCATAGAAAAAACGCATAATTCTTTTAAAGAGGTTTGAGTGGATGGGATGTTTCCTATGAAATCTAGTGCAAATGAATCATATGGAAAAATTCCTATGGTTTACAATCCTACGAATCGAACAATCAAGATAGGAAAAATTCCTAATGATTAGAATCCTCCAAAATTCCTTTGAGAATCCTTTGAATCAAAGAAGCCCTTAATCTATTTCATGATTCATGGAATTGTGCGTTTTAAAGCATAAAGGAAAAACAAATAATGGCAATTCAACTAGAAAAAAGTTTGGGCAGTTATGATACGGAAGATTCTAGAACAAAAGAGAACCACTGTTGTTTTGAGGTTTGTGCATTATGCTTAAGTTCAACCATGGAGTCTGCTAGATTGTACATGTGGCAAAATCCGGTGGGGGGCTAGAAGATGGTGCGAGGGGCTGAGTGGAGGGAGACTGTGAAGGAATGCACAAGTGCGAGATCGATATTTAGAGTGAGGGGGCGAACACGTGCGCTGATGCGCGCAGTGGCGGAGCCATGAAAAATAAATGAGCTAGGGGGCCAAGCATTGCTAATCCTTTATGAAGAGGGTCAGTTCATGAACTTAAACCATTTTTAGCAGCAATTGTCTAATGATCACATTCACATTAGCCTTGATATATAGTGATATTAGGGGGGAGGGGGGCAGGGCCCTTACTGCCCTCTGTCTTCGCGATTCTGCACGCGTCTGAGAGATGAAGCGGAAGGCATGGATGATGAGAGGGGGACGTTGGATACATAATTAATGTGGGTGTATTAGCTATATATGTTAATCCTATATAGAGAGGTATAGATTGATCGATGTGGACGTGGGAAAGAGGGTGAGACCTCACTGGATATATCGATTGATCGGTTTGTGTGGAAAACTATGAAAGACCTAGCTATATACACACATACATAGAGGAACATCGATCGTTGCGCATGCACGCGTGAGAGATAAAGAATGTCCGATATGATGGAGAGGGGGATGTGTGTTGGTGTGTGCCATCATGGGAGACCGACCTGAAGAAAAAGATTGCATGCGTGCGATGGATAATGCCGACTAATAGTGTGTGTGCATGCATGCACGAGAGAAAGTTAGTAGTACAATTATAAAGAGAAGACTACTGTGTGGGTGTAAAAGAATAGCTGAATAGGTGAGGTCATAATCAATGTAAATTTGAATTCAAATATTTGAATAAGAGATCCTGATGTTTGAAATCCATGCATGCATGAATATAATGGAGATCTGCGCGGTGTGGTTTGGAAACGAGCATGTTGTAGTGTATACACATTGAACAAGGTCAGACTGATTTGCATTTGAGATACCGATGGCTGGCATCATTTGGCCACGTCGCATCCGTGCATGGACACACTATTCTAATTGGAGATGATGGGCGGCTTTTGCATCACATATCTATATCTATACCCCTATATGTATATATTATATTTTATATTTTTTTATATTGTGTGCGGGTAACTTTAACTTTGAAAGATGGTCTTTGGATGAGGTGAATCCGATGGTCCAAAGATGGCAAATTTGAGCACTACTGGCCGTTGGATATCATCTAGATTCCACCAGATTTCGCCACATGTATAATCTAGAAGACTCCATGGTTGAACTTAAGCATAATGCACAAACATCAAAACACAAGCACTTCTTATTTGTTCTAGAATCTTCCGTATCAGAATTGCCCAAATGTTTTTCTACATGATTTGCCATTATTTGTTTTTTACTTTATGTCTTACGACGCACAATTCCATGAATCTTAAAATAGATTAGCTTTCTTATAAAAACTAGATGATTTTGAATGAAATGAACTATATGAATTAAACGAACATCTACATCATGCATATATGACTCAAAGCTTGCATGCTATAATGTGGTATTTATTCATAATTTGGTTGCCAAATCTCTTGCGTGCAATGCACGTGTACCTTACTCTAGTCTAAATGGTGTTTGTGTGTGTGTGTGTGTTGTGCGTGTTGAGGTGCAAATTGTCTTTTTTTGGTACACGTTAAGTTCATTCTTCCGAAATGTCAGGACCCCGATTCCAAGTCACATCGATCTAGCCAGTAACACATCATATCACATTGCGGCCTCACGCACGGTATCCCCACGGGTGTCGCCTTACCATGGCCCGGGACCGTTTGCGCCTTTTGGCTCACGTATATGATAGTGTCGCTAGCATCCATATGACAGAGAACCTGGACCGACATGGCTAGTCGTGAACCCAAAGCGTCACAGACCTATGCAAACAGGCATACATGAATCACATCGAGCATGTCGGTCATCAGCGAGTGAATCCGGGCTGTAGCACTGGGCTAACAGGACTACGGGGATCCCGGGCTGTAGCAGGCTATGCAGGACTTCGAAAGTCACTGCGTGACATTTCCCCGAAGGGACAGACATAGGAACGAAGTGAAACACATGCCGGCCAGTCAAGTGTCCTGAGAAGTAGTGCTGGGCTAGCAATACTCCGGTGAACCGGGCTGTAGCGGACTACTATGGCTCGAGGAGCACTAGACTACATTTCCCCATAAGAGAGGCTGCCAAGGATAAACAACTAGATTGTCGGATCCCACACGTACCAAGCATTTCAATCATACACACAATATGCTCGATATGTGCAAATACAACATGGCATCACAACAAAACTCTACAACTCAAGTACTTTATTTAAAGTCTCCGGAGAGCCATACATAACATGTTCATACAGGTAGGGGTCACATGACCCAACACTCAAGTCATACAAGCATACAAGCACATGCGGAAGCAAATAGTCTGAGTACAGACACTAGAAAGAAAGAAGGCTTCTCGAGGCCTGTCTATCTATATAGGGCCCTCTATGGCCAGGATCACCACCTGGGTGGCAAGTCACTCATCGACGTCGTGGTCTACATAAAACCCATCGGAGGGGGCGGTGTTGTCGTCTGAAATAGTAATTAAAGCAAACATGAGTACAAATGTACTCAGCAAGTCTTACAACAGAACCTATTGTACATGCTCATTCTCAAGAAGGTGGTGGAGTTATTGCAGCAAGCCAGCTTTGACTCTTGGCTAAGCTATCCAAGGAGACACCACTAGTAAAATACTTTTCGCACACGAGTCCACTAATCACCAACACAATACTCCACCGGGGATCCTCCCTCGTCATCCTACGAGAGGGCCATCCTCGGTACTCACACTTATCTTGAGTCTTTTAGTAGTATCCATTAACCTTTCTATGAACTGTATAGGCAACCAAGTAGTCCTTTACCACGGACGCGGCTATTCGAATAGATGATGTTAACCATGCAGGGGTGTACTTCTTCATACACGCTCTCACCACGTACCGTCGTTTACACGACATGTACTCGGAAACCTTCAAGCGGAAGCCCAACGAGGGTGTCGGCCACGGCCTACCTAAACACTCAAGTCTCTAGTCCAGGTTTATCGCCTATCCAGGTTCCATCCGCAGGGAGTCCGGCCGAGGTTTCCACATACGGCCCCGAACGATGTGAACATGGTCCCGAGATGCCAAACGGGTGCCCGGCATACCCGGCCATGGTGTATCTACCGCAACATAGCCCACCCCTAGGGTCAGCGCTACGCACGGCCGCCAACACATAACCTACAAACACAAGAAACTATTTGCAACTCCTGGACAGAGTACTAGGGTGATTAAGAAGCCGAGAGGGTCAATTAAGGATCCCAATGCATGGTAGTAGCTGATTCTTAAAATCACACATACAGATCTCAGTTCTTACGGACGCCTCAATGAAACAACCCACCATGTACTCCTACATGGCCTCTCATCGATACCTTTACCAAAATCATGTTCAACACATCTCTCATATTACCGACATAATCATTTCACTCTAGCCCATTGCCCAGATGAACCAGACCTGACACAACTCTAAGCATAGCAGGCATAGCAAGGTAGGAAACACAAACATGGCTCAATCAACTCCTACACATGCTAGTGGGTTTCATCTAGTTACTGTGGCAATGAGAGGTCATGCAGAGGATTAGGGTTCAACTACCACAGCACACAGCAGTTTGAAACTTGTTGTCTTAATGCAGTAAATGAGAGCAGAGGCAAGAACATGGGATTGTATTGATATGATCAATGGGTCTGCTTGCCCGATGGAGTGGTAGTAGGGTACTGCCCTTCAGTTGGATACTCGGAGATATCCTCGGAGGTAGAACCTACCACGAAGGACACACAAAACATAATCAATGCATGACAATATGCAACAATATGATGCATGCTATGACATGGCAAAATGATGTGTCCTGCCTAATGCAATGTGAAACAAGTTGAAATGGGTCCATTTGAATCAAAGATTCAAATGAAAGTTAAAGTTCTTATGCATAATAAGTGTATTAGCTTGTTTCACCTAAACAACAAGGTTAAAGTGTTTTGTCATGCATGAAACCATTACAGATGGAAAGGTTGAATTTTTATGATCATTTTTCATATATAATTTGTTGGATTTGGAGCTATGGTTGATTTGCTATGATTTTTAGAAGTTTTGGCTATTTTCTGGAATTTCCTATATAAGAATAAACCTAGAAATTAAATAACTGCGTCAGCACTACGTCACTGTGATGTCAGCGAGTCAAAGGCGCCAACCCCGGTCAAACATGACTGGTGGGCCCCATCTATCAGTGTCTCAGCTAACTAACAGAATTAAATTTGTACTAACTAAACTGTTAGTGGGGCCTGGTCCCGCATGTCAGTGACCTATTAGGTTAACTAATAGTTAATTAGTGCTAACTAAAATCAACGGGGCTCTGGGCCCACCTGTCATTGAACCAGGGGAGTTAAACCCCTGGTCAAACAAGGTCAACTCGCCGGCGGCTTGACACCGGCGACGACAGACGCGGCGGAGGGGCTCGGGTTTGCGTCTCCAGCGACCAAATGGGCAGCCGAGACCATCTACGGGGAGCTGGAAGCGAGCCACGTCGGTTGGTGGTGGAAGTGGAGCTCGGGGAGGCCGGGAACGACGCCGGCGACGACCTTCGCGGTCGCAGGAGCTCGGGTGAGGATGAACCCGAGGCTACGGGGCATGGCGAGGCATGTGGGGTGGTGCGTTGGGTTCCTGGGGACGTGGGGAGTGCGGTGACGTGCTCGGATTCGAGCTTACGCGTCTGTGGCCACGGCGGCGACATGGCTGGCGGAATCGAGCTCTCGGCCATGATGGCCAACAAGGTTAGAGGGCAGCTCGAGCGACGTGGGTAGGGGGAGAAGAGAGAGGAGCTCATGGCGAGTGCAGCGGGCGTCGAAGTGGGCTTGGGGAAGCTTGGGAGGCGGCGAATCGTCAGCGACGATCTCCGGTGGCCGACGAGGGGAATGGTAGTGGTGGCGGTGTTGCAGCGCGTCCGATTCCTCATGGCTCGTCGAGGAGGTCGAGGGAGATGCTGCGGAGCTCGTGGGCATGGTGGGGTGACATGGGGACGATGGTGGCTACGGCTACGGCGGCAAGACGGCGGCGGCTGCGTTGGCCATGGCTTCGGGGTAGCGAGGGAGGGAGCAGGGGGAGGAATGAGGTGTCGGCGAGGTCGGGGCGACGATCAGGAGACGATCCATGCGGCGCAAGGGCGACCAGGGCAAAGCAGAGAGGCTGGGTGGTGCGTGGCAAGCTCGGGCGCGCCATGCTCACCTCCCTGCCTGCTCTGGCAAGGGGAAGCAGCTGGCTGGCACGGGCCAACACAGTGCTGGGCCGGCCAGTGGGCTGCCAGGTAAGTTTCTCTCCCTCTCTTTTTCTGATTTGTTTTCTTTTTCTACTTTTCTGCAACTGTTGGGCTTTATGAAAAATACTTAGGCATCTTTAAAAATCCTGAATATAATCAGGGGCTCTGTTTAGATTATTTCCAACAGCCCACACTTATTTCCAGAATTATTTGAGCATTTAAATTATTTTATAGCATTTAAATGCCCAAATTCAAATACTTATGATTTAACTCAAAAAATCTAGAATGTCCTAGAAAAGAGTGCACCATTTTTGCCAGGGGTTTTAGCCGAATCCAGAAATGATGAACATTTTGTGAAGGGCATTTTGGGTTCATTGAAACCAATTTTAGTAAACCCTAGTTGGTTTAAGGGGGTGCTGGGGGTTCTGTTATCCCCATTTCATCTTTCTGGGTGAATTTAGACATGATGCTATCACTCTAATGCATGAACTAGCTAGGGTGTGACAACTCACCCCCACTCAAAGAATCTCGTCCCGAGATTTAGGATCTGTTGGGAAGAAGGTGTGGTACTCGAGTCCAAGACGATCCTCCCTTTCCCAAGTGGCTTCCTTTTCGGAATGGTGTGACCATTGAACCTTGAGAAACTTGATATTATGGCGTCGAGTGGTACGCTCGGCTTGATCACGGATACGAACGGGATATTCCCGATATGAGAGGTTATCTTGTAGATCAAGCGTTTCGCGGTCCACTCCACGGATAGGATCCACGAAGCAACGCCTGAGTTGAGAAACGTGGAAGACATCGTGAAAGTTGGAAAGATGCGGAGGTAGTTCCAATTGGTAGGCAACTTCTCCTCGTTTGGCAAGAATGCGAAAGGGTCCAATGTAACGAGGAGCCAATTTGCCTTTGATACCGAAGCGATGGGTTCCCTTTAATGGAGTAACCCGAATGTAAGCCTTCTCGCTGACTTCGTAAGACATGAGCTTATGTTTACGATCATATTGGCTCTTTTGACAAGATTGGGCTGTTTTCAATTTCTCATGGATAACGCGAACCTGCTCTTCTGCTTCCTGAATCAATCCGGGCCAAAGAGTTGTCTTTCCCCGGTTTCTGACCAGTTAAGAGGCGTTCGACATTTTTGTCCAGAGAGAACTTCGAAAGGAGCTTTGCCCAAGCTAGCTTGATAACTATTGTTATAAGCGAACTCCGCGAATGGAAGGCATTTCTCCCAACCCATTCCGAATGAGATGACAGAAGCTCGGAGCATATCTTCCAGAATTTGATTGACTCGCTCTACTTGACCACTTGATTGAGGGTGGAAGGCGGTGCTAAAAGAGAGACGAGTTCCCATAGCATTTTGGAAACTTTCCCAAAATCGAGAGGTGAAGAGACTCCCACGGTCTGAGTTAATTTCCAATGGGACACCATGAAGGGACACTATTCGGGAGATGTATAAATCAGCTAGCTGGATTTCGGTGATACTCTCACGAACAGGTAGAAAGTGGGCCACCTTGGAAAGACGATCGATCACGACGAAGATAGCATTATTCCCTCTCTTGGTCCTGGGAAACCCAGTAATGAAATCCATACTGATTTTATCCCATTTCCACTCAGGAATAGCCAAAGGTTGAAGGGTGCCAGCAGGCCGTTGATGCTCTGCTTTAACACGACGACAGACGTCGCAACTAGCAATGTATTGAGCAATTTCTCTCTTCATCCTAGTCCACCAAAACCTCTAGTGTAGGTCTTGATACATTTTAGTACTACCGGAATGAATGGTGAGAGGGGATTCATGAGCTTCCTTAAGAATCAACTGACGTAGATGTTGTTTCTTGGGAGTTCTTGAAGAAGACAACACCTCGCTCATCCATGGAAAAACATTTAGCAACTCCGCTAGCGATGTTTCCCTTGATCCGAGATATGCCCTTATCATACCGCTAGGCGGTTATGATCTGATCCATAAGGTTAGGCTTCGCCATCAGGGTGGATAGGAATCCTCGAGGAACTATGTTAAGGTTAAGCTTACGAAATTCCTCGTGGAGAAGTGGTTGACTTTGTTGTAACATCAGGTTGTTACAATAAGATTTACGACTTAGTGCATCAGCCATGACATTGGCTTTGCCCGGGGTGTAAGTTATTCCTAAGTCGTAATCCGAGCAACTCGACCCAACGTCTTTGCCTGAGATTCAAATCCGGTTGGGTGAAGATATATTTCAAACTTTGGTGATCGGTGAAGATCTCGCAACGATTACCGAGAAGGTAATGTCGCCAAGTTTTGAGTGCATGGACTACAGCTGCAAGCTCTAGATCATGTGTGGGATAATTTTCCTCATGGGGGTGTAATTGCCGTGAAGCATAGGCAATTACTTGACGATCTTGCATGAGTATGCAACCTAGTCCTTGTCGCGAGGTGTCGCAATAGATAATAAAGTCCTTGGAGAAATCTGGTGGTACCAGTACGGGAGCAGATGTCAGGCGTCTTTTTAGTTCCTGAAAGCTGAACTCGCACTGTGGGGTCCACTCGAACTTTTTATCTTTCTTGAGGAGTTCAGTTAGAGGTTTAGCAACCTTGGAGAAATTCTCGATGAAGCGGCGGCAATAGCTCGCTAAGCCAAGGAAGCTCCGAAATTGCTTGACCGTCTCAGGTGGAGTCCAATCAAGGATGGCTTGAACTCGCTCGAGATTGACAGCAATACCCTTACCAGAGATTACATGGCCTAGATAGGTCACTTCTGGCAACCAAAATTCACACTTGGAGAATTTGGCATAAAGGGATGCTCTCGAAGTTTCGTCAATACCAGCCTTAGATGTTCGGCATGTTCCTCTTCATTCTTGGAGTAGATGATTATATCATCGAGGTATACTACGACGAACTTATCCTAATACTCCATGAAGACCGGGTTCATTAACCAGGAGAAGGTGGCTGGGGCATTGGTTAAACTGAAGGACATGACGGTGTACTCGTATTGGCCATAACGAGTAACAAAGGCCATTTTGGGAATGTCCCTGTTTCTGATTTTGATTTGATGGTAGCCCAACCTCAAATCCATCTTGGAAAAGATTGAGGATCCAGCGAGCTGATCATACAGATCGTTGATCCTGGGAAGCGGATACTTGTTCTCGATAGTGACCAAGTTGACAGGTCAGTAATCTACAACCATCCGATGCGTTCCATCCTTCTTCTTGATGAAGAGGACGGGGTAAGCCCAAGGAGAGGAACTAGGACGGATGAAACCCTTTTTCAAGAACTCATCGAGTTGGTTCTTAATCTCGGCTAGTTCTAAGGGTGCCATCTTATAGGGTCTCCTAGAAATTGGAACGATTCTTGGAACAAGGTCTATCACAAACTCGACATCCCTGTCAGGTGGAACACCTGGCAGTTCTTCTGGAAAGACATCCGGAAAGTCTCGGACTACCGGAATATCTTCAAGGTCTGGAAGGGGGTTGGCATTTAGGGAGTGAAGCTGGCGTTTGGCCACTCGAGTTAAGACATTGACTGTCTTGCCCGATGGGTGAGTAAGTTGAACGGTTCTAGTGGCACAATCAATCTTAGCATAATGAGCTGACATCCAGTCCATACCCAAGATGATGTTTATGTCCGAGGACTTGAGAGCTATTAAGGATGCAAGGAAGACAAGTCTATCGACAAGAATTTCATTCCCATGGCTTACTCTAGAAGTTTGCCATCTAGAGCCAGGGGTTTGAATTTCCATGGTAGTGGGCATGTCACAGAATGTTGTGTTATGCAATCGATCATAGCTCTCAGATATGAATGAATGAGATGCTCCCGTATCGAAAAAACAGATGCCGGATGGCAATTAACAAGGAGCGTAAAGGACGATGTTAGGATCCTCACGAGCCTCCTCAGCTGAGACATAGTTGACATGGCCACGTGCAGTGGTGACCGGCTTGGCGTAGAATGTCTTTCCCGCTGGCTTACCACGGTCAACGGACTTTCCAGACTGATTGGGGTTGTTGTTCTGGGGACACTCTCGACTATAGTGACCCGGCTCTCCACACTTCAAACATGTCACAACATTGGGGTGTGGATCCGCATTAGCAGCGGGGCCACCATAGGGCTTGGACGGTGCAAACTGCTAGTTGGGGCGAGGCGCCTCAAAGGATGACCTCGGAATGAACCTGGGTGGCAGTGCCGTGCTTGGAATCCACACCCGGTGCTTCTGAGATCCAGAGCCGGATGAAGAGCCAAAATCACGAGAGTGCTTGCGTGAAGCGTCATAGTCAGACTGGCCTATCTCAGCACTGATGGCTTTATTGACCAACTTCTAAAAGGAGGTGCACTCGTGGTAAGACGAAGATCGCGGCGAAGCTCAGGGCTAAGTCCCTTGCGGAACCTTGCCTGCTTCTTAGCATCGGTGGATACCTCTTCAGGAGCATATCATGCCAGATTCCCAAATTCACGACTATATGCATCCATAGTCAGTCTTCCTTGGGTGAAATTGCAGAACTCTTCCCTCTTGCGATCTATGAGACCTTCCGAGATGTGATGCTCACGGAAAGCCTCACTGAATTCAGCCCAAGTAGTGATTTGGCCGACCGGGCGCATAGCCTCAAAGTTTTCCCACCAAATGCTAGCAGGGCCTTCGAGGTGATAGGGAGCATAGGTAACCTTATCAGCTTCGGCTACGTTGGCAGAACGTAGCTTGTGTGTGATGCTGCAGAGCCAGTCATCCGCGTCGAGGGGCTCGACGGAATGATTAAACTTTTGTGGGTACAACTTGATGAAGTCATTGATTGACACCAAGTCGTTTCGCTAATGGCGTGCAGTGTTCTGCTCAATCCGCTCCAGCAAGCGGTTAGTCTCACGCTTGTTTCTTTCCGCCTCCAGCATCACTTCGGCCAGAGAAGGCGGGTGAGGCAGATTTTCACCCCTAGCTGCACTGGCTTCCCCCTGCTCCGGGGCAGCAGGGTTGCTACAGGTGTTGACCATCCTAGGAGAAAACAAGACAACGGTTTAGATAAGGATGGCACAAACTTGGTAAGGAAGTGCAGAATGTAATGGATAACATGGAATGATAAGATGTTCATTGCACGACATGGTAATATAGAAACTGCCATATATATACCATTGGTCATACACACCGTACATAGTTTAGTACAATGCCAGGCTAGAGTACAACTACGGTGAAAGACATTACATCTCATCGGAGTTATTCCAAGCTCCTATACATTATTTTCCTACACCTCCGGAGCGTGATACACACCAAGTCGTATCCCACGGGTCACGCAGGACTATGGAGAATACAAGTATTACAGTACTAGTGAAACTACTACTAGCTCAGACGGCTCTGTAGTAATCCTCATAAAAGTCACCACCAAAGCCTGGAAGTGGAACAAGATCATCTGGGAACAGACGGTCCTGCGGAGCCTGCGGACCATAGGGACTCGGATGTGGCCTTGGTCCCACAGGTGGTGGCAGACGGGGACCACGAGGAGGGGTGATGCCTCCTATATCACGCCACTCCATACAATCCGGCAATCCAGATTATACAGGGTACAAGTCCCTCATGTCCATGTATCCTGCCTCCACCGCAGGTGCAAACCGAGTCAAAGTGGCCCAATGATCAGAACGAGTGTGGAAAAGCTCCATACGTAAGGCTCGATTTTCGCGGTCCTTATCCTCGAGCATCTCGGCAGTGGTGCGGAGTAGTGAATCCTCATGTGAAGAGTCATAGTACAAAGCCTGATAGTACCCCTATGCTCCAGGAAGTGAGGCTGGCATGTAACGGAAATCGATGTTGTGTAGCAAGGCAGTCCTGGCTCGAATGATAGTCATCTCAATAGTGACCCCAAGTCCATAGGAAGAGTGAAGGGGCTCAGTGGCTCCAGGATAAGAGGGATATATCCTGACGGTACAGAGGTACTGGCTCTGATTGAAGTCTCTGAGCTGCTCCTCGACGGTATATTCCGAATACCATCGATAGCTTGACTCGACCATCACTCGAACCAACATGGCCGTGTGGCCGGGCACATCGAGGCACCGGGTCAGACGAACCACTTGGTTCTGCGAACGGGTGGCCATCTGAAAGCACAGAATAATGCACAGGCATTAGAATTTTGTAGGGGAAATTGGACAGCATAACTGCTATAAAATGCTCAGAAAAAGATTTGAGACATCCACAACAGTTTGAATACCACTCAACAACATCATATCAAGGTTTTGATTCAACTGGCACCATACTAAAAGTAGTAGAAACTGTACTGAGGCTGGTAACAACAATCCAATAAGCTACTACGAATTAGTAACACGTGAACCTGATAGAAGAAGAGAGCCTAGTCCTTAACCCACGTTGAATGAGAAGAGAATGACTCAGATCAGAGGGCATAAGGTAAAGGAGTAAAAGGAGCCTTATGTTCCCTCCCACAATCAATTCCCCTACATATAACTAAAGCATTTCTAGACTCGACATCGGCCAGTTTGGCTCAACGAACCTACATGCAGTCCGGCTCTGATGCCAACGCTGTCAGGACCCCGATTCCAAGTCACATCGATCTAGCCGGTAAAACCTCATATCACATTGCGGCCTCACACACGGTATCCCCACGGGTGTCGCCTTACCATGGCCCGGGACCGTTTGCGCCTTTTGGCTCACGTATATGATAGTGTCGCTAGCATCCATATGACAGAGAACCCAGGCCGACATGGCTAGTCGTGAACCCAAAGCGGCACAGACCTATGGAGACAGGCATACATGAATCGCGTCGAGCATGTCGGTCATCAGTGAGTGAATCCGGGCTGTAGCACTGGGCTAATAGGACTCCGGGGAACCCAGGCTGTAGGAGGCTAGGCAGGACTCCGGAAGTCACCGCATGACATTTCCCCGAAGGGACAGACATAGGAACGAAGTGAAACACATGCCGGCCAGTCAAGTGTCCTGAGAAGTAGTGCTGGGCTAGCAGGACTCCGACGAACTGGGCTGTAGCGGACTACTATGGCTCGAGGAGCACTAGACTACATTTCCCCATAAGAGAGGCTGCCAAGGATAAACAACTAGATTGTCGGATCCCACACGTACCAAGCATTTCAATCATACACACAATATGCTCGATATGTGCAAATACAACATGGCATCACAACAAAACTCTACAACTCAAGTACTTTATTTAAAGGCTCCGGAGAGCCATACATAACATGTTCATACAGGTAGGGGTCACATGACCCGACACTCAAGTCATACAAGCATACAAGCACATGCGGAAGAAAATACTCTGAGTACACACACTAGAATGAAAGAAGGCTTCTCGAAGCCTGTCTATCTACATAGGGCCCTCCATGGCCAAGATCACCACCTGGGTGGCAAGTCACTCATCGACGTCGAGGTCTACATAAAACCCATCGGAGGGGGCGGTGTTGTCATCTGAAACAGTAATTAAAGAAAACATGAGTACAAAGGTACTCAGCAAGTCTTACAACAGAACCTATTATACATGCTCATTCTCAAGAAGGTGGTGGAGTTATTGCAGCAAGCCAGCTTTGACTCTTGGCTAAGCTATCCTACGAGACACCACTAGTAAAATAGTTTTCGCACACGAGTCCACTAATCACCAACACAATACTCCACTGGGGATCCTCCCTCGTCATCCTATGAGAGGGCCATCCTCGGTACTCACACTTATCTTGAGTCTTTTAGTAGTATCCATTAACTTGTCTATGAACTGTATAGGCAACCAAGTAGTCCTTTACCGCGGACACGGCTATTCGAATAGATGATGTTAACGCTGCAGGGGTGTATTTCTTCATACACGCTCTCACCACTTACCACCGTTTACACGACATGTACTCGGCAACCTTCAAGCTGAAGCCCAACGAGGGTGTCGGCCATGGCCTACCTAAACACTCAAGTCTCTAGTCCAGGTTTATCGCCTATCCAGGTTCCATCCGCAGGGAGTCCGGCCGAGGTTTCCACATATGTACGGCCTCGAACGATGTGAACAGGGGTCCTGAGATGCCAAACGGGTGCCCGACATACCTGGCCATGGTGTATCTACGGCAACATAGCCCACCCCTAGGGTCAGCGCTACGCACGGCCGCCAACACATAACCTACAAACACCAGATACTATTTGCAACTCCTGGACAGAGTACTAGGGTGATTAAGAAGCCGAGAGGGTCAATTAAGGATCCCAATGCATGGTAGTAGCTGATTCTTAAAATCACACATACAGTCTCAGTTCTTAGGGACGGCCTCAATGAAACAACCCACCATGTACTCCTACATGGCCTCTCATCGATACCTTTACCAAAATCATGTTCAACACATCTCTCATATTACCGACATTATCATTTCACTCTAGCCCATCGCCCAGATGAACCAGACCTGACACAACTCTAAGCATAGCATGGTAGGAAACACAAACATGGCTCAATCAACTCCTACACATGCTAGTGGGTTTCATCTAGTTACTGTGGCCATGAGAGGTCATGCAGAGGATAAGGGTTCAACTAGCGCAACACACAGCAGTTTGAAACATTATTGTCTTAATGTAGTAAATGAGAGCAGAGGCGAGAACATGGGATTGTATCGATATGATCAATGGGGCTGCTTGCCTGATGGAGTGGTAGTAGGGTACTGCCCTTCAGTTGGATACTCGGAGATATCCTCGGAGGCAGAACCTACCACGAAGGACACACAGAACATAATCAACACATGACAATATGCAACAATATGATGCATGCTATGACATGGCAAAATGATGTGTCCTGCCTAATGCAATGTGAAACAAGTTGAAATTGGTCCATTTGAATCAAAGATTCAAATGAAAGTTAAAGTTCTTATGCATAATAAGTGTATTAGCTTGTTTCACCTAAACAGCAAGGTTAAAGTGTTTTGTCATGCATGAAACCATTACAGATGGAAAGGTTGAATTTTTATGATCATTTTTCATATATAATTTGTTGGATTTGGAGCTATGGTTGATTTTCTATGATTTTTAGAAGTTTTGGCTATTTTCTGGAATTTCCTATATAAGAATAAATCCAGAAATTAAATAATTGCGTCAGCACTGCATCACTGTGACATCAGCGAGTAAAAGGCGCCAGCCCAGGTCAAACCTGACTGGTGGGCCCCATCTGTCAGTGTCTCAGCTAACTAACATAATTAAATTTGTACTAACTAAACTGTTAGTGGGGCCTGGGCCTGCATGTCAGTGACGTATTAGGTTAACTAATAGTTAATTAGTGCTAACTAAAATCAATGGGGCTCTGGGCCCACCTGTCATTGACCCAGGGGAGTTAAACCCCTGGTCAAACAAGGTCAACTCGCCGGCGGCTTGACGCCGGCGACGACAGACGCGGCGGAGGGGCTCGGGTTTGCGTCTCCGGCGACCAAACGGGCGGCCGAGACCATCTACGGGGAGCTGGAAGCGAGCCGCATCGGTTGGTGGTGGAAGTGGAGCTCAGGGAGGCTGGGAACGACGCCGGTGACGACCTTGGCGGTCGCCGGAGCTCGGGTGAGGATGAACCCAAGGCTACGGGGCACGATGAGGCATGCGGGGTGGTGCGTTGGGTTCCTGGGGACGTGGGGAGTGCGGTGACGCGCTCGGATTCGAGCTTACGCGTCTATGGCCACGGCAGCGACATGGCTGGTGGACCCGAGCTCTCGGCCGTGATGGCCAACGGGGTTAGAGGGCAGCTCGAGCGACGTGGCTAGGGGGAGAAGAGAGAGGAGCTCACGGCGAGTGCAGCGGGCGTCGAAGCGGGGTCGGGGAAGCTTGGGAGTCGGCGAATCGTCGGCGATGATCTCTGGTGGCCGACAAGGGGAACGGCAGCGATGGAAGTGTTGCAGCGCGTCCGAGGCCTCATGGCTCGTCGAGGAGGTCGAGGGAGATGCTGCGGAGCTCGTGGGCACGGTGGGGTGACACAGGGACGACGGTGGCTACGGCTATGGCGGCAAGACGGCGGCGGCTGCGTCGGCCATGGCTTTGGGGTAGCGATGGAGGGAGCAGGGGAGGAATGAGGTGTTGGCGAGGTTGGGGCGAAGACCAGGAGACGATCCATGCGGCGCAAGGGCGACCAGGGCGAAGCAGAGAGAATGGGTGGTGCATGGCGAGCTCGGGCGTGCCATGCTCACCTCCCTGCCTGCTCTGGCAAGGGGAAGCAGCTGGCTGGCACGGGCCAGCACAGTGCTGGGCCGGCCAGTGGGCTGCCAGGTAAGTTTCTCTCCCTATCTTTTTCTGATTTGTTTTCTTTTTCTATTTTTCTGCAACTGTTGGGCTTTATTAAAAATACTTAGGCATCTTTAAAAATCCTGAAAATAATCAGGGGCTCTATTTAGATTATTTCCAACAGCCCACACTTATTTCCAGAATTATTTGAGCATTTAAATTATTTTATAGCATTTAAATGCCCAAATTCATATACTTATGATTTAATTCAAAAAATCCAGAATGTCCTAGTTGGTTCATTGAAACCAATTTTAGTAAACCCTAGTTGGTTTAAGGGTGTCCTGGGGGTTCTATTATCCCCATTTCATCTTTCTGGGAGAATTTAGACATGATGCTATCACTCTAATGCATGAACTAGCTACGGTGTGATACGAAATTTCAAGCCGCGCCTTGTTATGCCAAAAATTCAAGCTAGCGTCTCTGTCTATCGTGCTGCGAAACTACCGCCTCTTCAACCCGCGCCTTATTAGCCCGAAATATTTAAGATATATCTTTGTCTCATTGTGCTCTGACAACTCCCTCCATCTCAACCCGCGCCTTGCTATTCCGAAATTACAACGCGCGCGAAAACTCCCACCTCCTGTGAAATGCCGACACGCGAAATGCCCGTGGTACCCCTGAACCGAAAGAACCGCCTCAAATCGGTGGGTTTACTTTCATAACTTACCCCACATTTCAGACAAGCATGTCTCTAAGCCATGGTTCCCCACTGCCATCCCATCTGCCCACCCATTCATACACCGAGGCCGCGAAAACCCACGACGAAACCCCATACCCTGCTCCGTCCGCCACCCAGCCGGAGCCTCTTCCCCGACGACGTCGTCCACAGCAACACCTCGACGTCCCTCATCCACCGTACCGGATGAGGATCCGTCGTCGATCTCATCGTGCCACCGGTTCAGCCACCCCGTCCTCCACCTCCAAGGAGCTGCCCCGATGTTCCCCTCGTCTTTTGCGCCACCTCCATTCCCACACTGCCGTCTTCACCTGCACCACCAAAAGAGCATCATCATCACCTTTTCCTCGGATGAAGCTGCAGCCTAATCGGCGCCACCAAATAGGTTGTACACTAATCGCTGCATTTTCTTCTTGATTCAATCTCACGGTGCTGCCGGCGCTCGGTCCCGAGCCGACATGGCGCGGCTCCATCCACGGCGGTGTCGCCGGCCAGTTCCTCCACGGCGTCGCTCCCTCGGCGGCGACATCCACATCAGTAGGACCTGCTGCTGCTTTAGCTCTCGCTCGCGCTGCTGCTCTGCTCTTGCTCTTGGTGCCCTGCCTGGTCTGCTCTTGCTATTGCTCTTGCTCGCGCTGCTGCTCTCGCTCTTGCTCATGCTTGCGATGCTGCTCCGATTTAGCTACACTTCACTCTGATGCCGCCGGGGTGAAGGAAGAACCAGCCGCAGCGGGGAGGGGGCTCACCGCAGAGGTACCTCACTATCTATCTCTGGGTTTAGGATGGGGGCGGTGGTCGCCGACGGTGGCGGGGCGGTGGCGTGGGGATCACCGGAGAAAAAGCTCGGCACGGCGGGGCCTAGAGGGATGGCCGGGGCGGCGACACAGCGGCGGTGGGGAGTGTTTTCGGGGCGGGCGGGGCGGCGCACCGCCGGTCGCGGGCGGCAGGGGGCTGCTGTTTGGCCGGCTCAGGGGGTGGAGGTTGAAGATGAACCGCAGGCCCTTGATTTTGTATCCAACGGCTGCAAAATCGACTGACCAGAGATGAAAAAGTCAGTCGACCGACGTGTAGCCTCACCTTGCTAGTGCGTTCAGTTTCGACAGCAAAATTCAGTTTCGACAGTTAAGTTCAGTTTCGACACTTAAGTTCAGTTTCGACAGTTAAATTCAGTTTCGACACTTAAGTTCAGAGATGAGTGGCTGATGTATTTTACATCTAGCACTTTGTGGTTATGTATTTTACGTCATGTATTGGAGATGCTATTAGAATTCCACTTAGGTTAATGTTGTTCGTTGTCTCTCTTGTCCTGCTTCAGCCTCGGCGTCGTACAACTCACCGGAGCTGCTCCAACGACGAAACCCTCCATCACAGCGGAGCAGTACCTTGGGGTCCATCTCCAGACGCCTAAGATCTTCTTCCCCTCCTCCGACAGCCAAGTCAGCCGGAGCATCCTCACCGGCCAACCCAATCATGATGAGATCGAGATGGCTTTGCCAAAGAGGTTGTACACTTGTTGCATCTCTTTTTTACTCTACATGTTATATATATTGTCCACTGAGCACTCGTAGTAACGGGAAATACGATTATTTTATCCTACTATATGACAAGCAGTGAGGTGCTAGGCAACTTAGCTATCCGTGATGGACTCTCTTGAACGCCACCATTATTTATCTCTGCGCGTTTGAGCTGTGCATTTGTCGATGGGCCTGGGAGTTGAGCTAGTATGGCGGTGGCCTAGGTCCAAAGTAATAGAAGTAGCACAAAAACATTTTTTAGTGTAGGATTTTCCTTGCTCAAGCCTGCCTACTAGAATCACCAGTGCTTGAAAGGAAAAGTGAATGAACAACATCGGAATTGGAAAGTTTCCTATGGTACTACTTTTCATGAATTTGGTGCAAAGGAATGGAGCAAAGGAAAACTGTAGGATTTGTTCCTTTAGTGTCTCCTTGAAAGAAAAACCGTAGGAATTCTAATTTCCACTTCTCCTCCTTTTCATATTCCTATTCATCAAGCACAAGACTAAGAGATAGTAGCATAATAACATTATAACCGTAAATTTTCTTATGGTTTGACTTAATCTCACCATGCTTTTTTGCATCCTGTGATCTTCCAATTGTTGTGAATCAAACACCCAGATTGGCAGAAATCATATGTTTTTAAATTCTCTGTTTTGCACGTGCATTCCTATCCTATTCCTGTCTATTTCCTATCACTGCATTGTTAGAATCCTCAAATTCAAACAAGCCCTTACTCAATTACTTATGTTACAGATATGTGTCAAAGAAAACCTTGTGTGCTTTGTCCTGCTCCTGCGGCGCTGTGTTCCACCCCAGCTCAGCTGCTCCAATGACGGAAGGGTTCACCACCGCCCTCTAGACTATCTTTTGCCGCCTCAGATCTTCTTCCCCGCCGCCGGCAGCCACGACAACTTCATTACCATCATCAACTGAGCAGATGACCTTGAGGACTACACGGGTCCGCTAGAGAGGTCGCACCCTTCCGTGTCTGCTTACGTTATGCGTCGTTAATATGATGACATACTACATTATCATCGTGTTCACCTATTAGACTCCGAGTCAGGTCCAAACTAATGCTGAAACTTGAGTTTTTAAATGGTTGTGGGGTACATATTCGGGCAGCAATCAGTACTATCTATGTACTATCTGGTTAATCTCCGGTGTCTACTATGAGTTTCATGTTGGGTGCAAACAAACATTAAAGGAGCCATTGTCTGTATTTTTAACTAAAGCTATTATCTGCCTGCTATCATTGGTTTTTGGTCTACCCATAGTTTGCTACCATCACTCTGGATTTGTGCATGCACTCCTTACATAATCTCACTATGCTTTATTCCTATGCATGCCAATTATTATACACAATGGAACTGATCATGTAGAGCAAAAGAGATGATCCTTGCGTGGCAATAAAATTTCATACAGACGTCGTTCCATGGTGGGCGCAAAGGCAGCCCCCCCTCCACCCATTTCAGATCGTAATCAAGAGGAAGATAACTGTTATGAGGGGGATTTAGAAGGAAAAGACCACTCCTATTTACCCCATGAGGTCTTCGCTCTAACTTGGCATGCTGATGTTGGTAATATCATGCATATGGTGCCTTGCATTGCTTACTGTATACATTAAAGATGTCATATGCTTAGTTTAGACATGCTTTGTGTCAATGCCATCTGTTTAGTTTCTTTATCATATATGTGAATCATGTAATGCCATCCTGTCTAGCTAGGCATCATATATGTGAATTTTGCAATGCCACCCTGGTTAGCCAGTCATCTTATATGTGAATTATATCATGCCATCATTTTTTATTACTTGTTAAATTTGTCAACAATTTTAGTATATTCAATTACTCTTCCTGTGCATCAGCCATTTGGCACGGTCATGGAAAAATCTGGAGTCGAAACAAGGTCTTCAGAGCAGACAATGCTATCTGACGAAGCGCATGTCTTGCTGGTTACCGATAGCTCCTCAGAGGAGGATTCAGAGACAGATGACCAGTATCTGTGGGAGTAAAAACACGGTCTTCAGAAAAGATCATGCTACCTGTCGATGCAGATAGAACCACGATTGTACTAGCCCAAGAACCAGCCCCACCACACATAAGCCACACTCATGCAGATTGTACCCCTACCAAGTTGGATAGAGAACCAGGTACACCCCTTCTAACCCCAACCCCAGCAGATAGACACCTAGTTCCCGTTGACACAACACCGTCTCCACCACAGAGCACCCAAACACGAGCAGTTAGTAAGGCAACTACAGTGTCCAAATCACGAGGACCACCACTCCGAACCTGAAGTCAATGCTTAAAGCAGAAGAAGAATTGTTATCAGGTCAGGTTCCCTAGCTATGGTTCATACTACTTTGCTCTTGCATCACTGTATTTACTGATACCAACTAATTTTAAATTTGAAGGATGCAATTGAAACTCCAATGGCGCAACAGGTATGTTTTAAACCTGTTTCTTCAACGTGTTTGGCTGTTTGCTGCTGTAACTTGCTCTATGTTGATTTCAGTTTCAATTGAATAAACAGTTATGTTCTCATGCCATGCACATTACAAGTGTTGTTATTGCTGTGTAGTTTCCCACACTTATATTCTGTATATGTTGCTTTGTCTTAAATAGATATGATTCGAACTGTATCTATCTTGATTTGGCAGCATAAACTAGAATGATATAGACCATACAGTGACCATACTACATAGATATATGTTTGTTTCATGCTGTTATCCTGTCCACCTTACTACTGAACTGGTTTACCAAAATGAGTTTCATATACTACATTGTAAACCTGAGATGTGTTTGTTTGTTTCTCTTTTAGAACGCGGATAAAATATTGGAGAAGAGTACCCTGTTATGCAATGGTAAAGGAAGTAATGCAGATAAGGTTCAAGATAGTGAGACATCCCTGTTGGTCTCCAAGAAAGCCGATAAAAACTATATTGAAGACACCGAGACAACCCCAAAGTCCTGTCTTGATGTAGTGTTCGAGTTACTGGCTACCACTGCTGGCACCAGTTCTTCGAACTCATTGCCTGAATCAGTTCGGCTTCTTGAGTCTCAACTTCAAGTTGAAAGACATCAATCAGATGTTATGCGACAGGAAGCCGAAGGATTGAGGAAGTCCATGCAGAATTCAGATGCATACTTTCTGGTGCAACAGCAAGCGCTGGAGGACTTAAGCGCCAAACAAGAGAACCTTAATAAGCTTGCTAAGCATCTTGCCAGCATTATGGGTACCCAGGATATTGTTTCTTGAGCTCTTCTGAAGTGGTTTCAGTTCTGGACTTGTTTTGCTGCGGTGTTTATATGCTGTCGTGTTCCCTATATTTGCACTTGTGGTGAACTTTGATGCCCAATGGATGTAATATGTGTAATAGCCGTGATAGCCTAGTGTAAGTTGCTTGCTTATTTATTTCCTTGTTGTCTTGTTTATTTGTTTGCTTGTAGTCAGTGCAGTTCTTTTTTGCGGTTTGCTAGTGGCTGCAATAACCTGTTTTTTAAAACTAGGCCACAATAACCATGGGCTAATATTTACTGTATTGACACCGGGCCTCCTACGGTCCATAGAAATAGTGGGCCTTCTATGGGCCGTATAAACAGTGGGCCTTCTACGGGCCGTAGAAACAGTGGGCCTTCTACGGGCCATAGAAACAATGGGCCTTCTACGGGTCGTATCATCAATGGGCCTTCTACGGGCTGTATCATCAATGGGCCTTATACGGGCCGTATGATCGATTGGCCAAACATGGGCCAAACAGACCGCATTCTGGCCGTAAACGGGCTAGAGTTGGAATCATCCGTTCATGGGCCGACCATAATGGGCCATCGTTAATAGGCCGTATTTGATGACGCTATGGAAACGGCCCAATGTATTAACGGACCATAAAAGGGCCGACTGTAACCACAGGCTGAATTTGGCCCACAAGCAGAAAATGACAGTAACAGGCTGTAAGTAAACGAATGCTGGAAATGAGCCCAGGAATAAATGGGCTCTGAGAAGGCCGAAAGATAACATGGGCTGGAGACGGCCCAACGGAATAATGGGCCATTAATGGGTATAAAGTGATACACTATTCATTACGAGCCAGTTTCACCATGGGCCATTAATGGGTGTAAAGTGATACACTGTTCATTATGGGACAGTTTCACCACGGGCCGTTAATGGGCCAAGAGTTACATAGGGCCTCATATGGGCCGAAAGACGTCATGGGCCATACATGGGCCAGAAGTGAAAACGGGCTGGAATCATATTGGATGGCCCAGATGACGCTACTGGGCCTAATTCGGATAGGGCGTAACGGGCCTTGGGTTAGCGGGATGTAAATGGGCTCTATGCGAATAGGCCGTTAACAGGCTTTCCATGAGCCGGCCCGCCACCTTTTGACCAAGTCAAATGGGCCGGCTTTTTCACAGGAATGGGCCTCTGTTGGGCCGTGCCACGTGTCAACGTATCATAGGCGCCTTCTGTCCAATGAGTGGATGACATCTGTCCCGGCGATGAGCCGACACGTGTTTCCTCCAGCCAATGATGATTTTACACGTGGAAAATCCCCAATTGTCGGGGCTGTTAATGGGTTATCGGATCCAAAACCCGACCCGATAGCTTAATGACGTTCCGTTATGGTGGATGCCACGTGTCGGTCACCCTTGATGAAAGCACTTCTGTGACGCGCGATTTATCGTCATGGAAGTGGACACTTCCGTGATGATAATTTTGGTAATGTCATGGAACACTTCTACGACATCACAGGTATGACTATCTTGATTCTGTCATAAATTTGTCATGGATGTACATGCATGACAAAAAATGCGACCTACTGTGACAAACACGTATCATCATGGAAGTGTATTTTTTTGTAGTGAAAGGAACATCGATAATGGAAAGAAGGGAGTTGCAAATGCATCAGACTATGTAAAAACCCGGGATGACTCGGACAGCATAACGGCTGTAAATGCCCAAGAAAGATTCGAGACATCCTACAAAATGGTGGCATAACCAGTCAACATCACAATATCAAGGTTCTGAGACCAACTGTTAAAACACAGAAGTACTAGAAATTAAACTGAGACTTGATTCCATCATTCCTATAAGTCTCTAGCATAGTAACTCGTCATCCTAATAGATAGATGAGAAGGCCAAGTTTCTTAACCCCTTAGAAAGATGAGGGTGACTCAGATCAGAAGGACATGAGATAAAGGAGTTAAAGAGCCTTACGTTTCATTCCACAATCAATTCCCTTATATAACTAAAGCATTTCTAGACTCAACTTCGACTAGTTTGGCTTGGTAATCCTACAGGCAGTCAGGCTCTGATACCAAAGCTGTCGGGACCCCGATCCTAAGTCACACCGATCTAGCATGTAACACATCGTATCACTTTGCGGCCTCACGCACGGTATCCCCACAGGTGCCACCTTACGTGGCCCGGGACCGTTTCCGCCTTTTGGCTCATGTACATGATAGTGTCGCTAGCATCCATATGACAGAGAACCCGGGTCAACATGACTAGCCGTGAATCCAAAGTGGCACTAACTTACAGGGACATGCATACATGACCCAACAACAAATGTGTCGGTCATCAACGTACGAACCCAAGTGGTAGCAAGCTACAAGGACTTAAAGGAACAATGCGTGGCATTTCCCTGAAGGGACAGACACATGAATGAAGGACACATGCCGGCCAGCCTAAGTGTTCTAGAGCAGTAGCAAGCTACCATGGCTCAGTGGAAGCACTACGAGACATTTCCCCATAAGAGAGGCTACAAAGAATAAACAACTAGGTTGTCAGATCCCACACACACGAAGCATTTCAAAATCATACACACAATATTCTCGATATGTGCAAATACAAGATGGCATCACAATGAAACTCCACGACTCAAAGTATTAATTCAGAAGGCTCTGAAGAGTCATACCTAGTAAGAATTACAATCAGGAAGAATTACAATCATGGGTCACATGACCCAACATACAAAGCACACAAGCAACAGAAGCATAACATGTCTGGGTACAGACTTCTACAAATGAAAAAGGCTGAGAAGCCTGACTATCTACAAGACCCTCCCAAGGGTACATGATCGTAGCTGAGGTAACAAGCTAAATGTCGAAGTCCAAGCGGTATTACTAGTGAGACTGAAGTCTCTCTGCAAAAACATAAATTAAGCTAACGTGAGTACAAATGTACCCAACAAGACTTACATCAGAACTAGCTACATATGCATCAGTATCAACAAAGGGGTGGTCGAGTTTAACTGCATCAAGCTAGCTTTGACTCAGTGGCTATCCTGAACTACCACTGTTGGTAACTCTTTTGAGGTGGCGCACACGAGTCCACATATTCACCATATCAATACACCACTATGGATCCGCTCTTACCTTGCGCATTTTAGAGTATCCACTTTCACTTGTCTATGAACTACATAAGCAACCTAGTGGTCCTTTACCATGGACGCGGCTATTCGAATAGATCATGTTAACCCTGCAGGGGTGTACTTCTTCACACACGCTCTTGCCACTTACCGCCATGTACACATCATGTATCTCGTCAACCTTCAAGCGGAAGCCTGGCGAGGGTGTCAGCCATGACCTGACTAACCACACAAGACTCTAGTCCAAGTTTATCGCCTATTCGGGTTCCATCCGCAAGGGAGTCCGGTCGAGGTTTCCATCACGACCCGAAACGATGTGAGCAGGGTTCCTAAGCCCACCATCCAGGTGCCACTTGGTACACCGTGCCACTGCACCTAATCTGTCCCAAGCCCACCTGTACCCGGTGCCACTTGGTAGACTACTAGCACTACTTACAAACACTAGAAACTAGTTGCAACTCCTAGACAGAGATCAAGGCGATTAATAAGTCGAGAGAGCTTGGAGTGCCCGGAGCCCAATGTGTGGTAGTAACTGTCTTGGATCACAGACACATAACTCGGTTCCCGAGGACAGTTCCAATGAGACAACCCACCATGTACTCCTACAAGGCCTCTCACTGCCACCTTTCCAAATCGTGTTCACACACTTAGCTATCAATTGTAGGACATGATGACCACATTCCAATTCATCCTCGATGAATCAGACCCGACACAACTCTAAAATACCATGCATAACAAGCAAAGCATGAATGAGTAGGCACATCATGGCTCAAACAACTCCTACTCATGCTAGTGGGTTTCAACTATTTATTGTGGAAAAGACAGGTCATGCAGAGGAAAGGGGTTCAACTACCGCAACATGTAACGATCGAAGCGCTATTGTCCTAATATAGTAAAAGAGAGCAAGAGCAAGAGAGTGGGATTGTATCGGAATGCTCAATGGGGGTTTGCTTGCCTGGCACTTCTGAAGATAGCATTGTGTCTTCATCGGTGTCGACGATCACATGTTGCTAAGGTCTGCTACCGAGAGGGAACAAACACCGGCAAACATAGAAGGATCACAATCAATGCAATGCATAATATGATGCATGATCATGACATGGAAACATGATATGATTTGTTCTAATGTAGCTAGAAACAATTTAAATGAATGTGGTTTGAACCCAAGGTTCAAATTCGAACTTCACATAAGACATTTAAAATGCCATTTGTTCAAATTATCATAAACAGTGGTTGTAAGTTGTCCAAACATGCATGAAAATGCCATAAACAGATTCTTTGGATTTTTATTATAATTGTTCATATATAAATTATTTCATTTGGACTTACGGTTGAATTTCAATGATTTTTATAAGTTTATACTATTTTCTGGAATTTCTTGGTTATTTTAAAATAGACTACAAGCAGAAAATGCACTACTGCGTCAGCTCCGAGTCAGTGTGTCGTCATCGGTCAACTGACCCGGTCCAGGTCAAACCTGACATGCGGGGTCCTCACGGCTGTGAGACAGTGGCTGAAACAGAGGCCGACCAGTGGGCCAGGCCAACGCTGACATCAGCAAGGTCAAACTGACAGCATGGGCCCAGATGGTTTAGTGTCAAACTAAGCAGAGATTAACACGGTTTAATTAGCGGGGTGGGGCCGGTCTGTCAGCGACACATGTGTCGGTAAACCACGTGATTAACCTAATCTAATGACGCCAAGTCAGCGAACGGCGTTTTGCCGCGGTGATGAAATCCCACGGCAGTGGCTTGCCGGTGTTGCTCGGGACGGTGATACGGGCATTGGTTGGATGCGCTGAAGGCACCGAAGGGAAGCCCATCCTTACGTGCATTCAGGAGAGCCCGCGAAAGGCTGCCAGGTGGCCGGAATCCCTGCTGGTGTCGAGCTATGTGGCTGCCGGAGCTCGGGGTCGAGGCTACGCTGTACAGAAGAGCGAGGCAAGCGGTGATGATGAGGACATCAATACAATTGTTACACCCACAGCCCCAGCTGCTATACATACTGGACCAATTACTAGAGCTCGTGCACGCCAACTAAATTACCAGGTACTTTCGTTTCTTGGTAATGATTCTAATGTTCATGAGAATATGATGCCGCCTAAATTGGATACATTTGTTTTGCTTACAAATGAAGGGCCTAGCTTGGAGAAGGATGAACATTGGAGCAAGAACAAGCATGGAGATGATGGCATGCGCAAGGGGAACAAGAACGGAGTTACAAGTGATGATTTCAGGACTTTGAAGCCACCATAATGGGTGCATGAAGCCTTGGACGAAATATACAAGATGCCACTTCATAAATTTCGTCCCGAGGCTATTTTAGGTGCTGCGTCACCTTATTATTGGGCCAGGCCCATGTAATTTCGAAATACATAAGTATAGGCTATTTTTAGAGTCCGTATGTGTGGGGAAACAAGATATAGGGTTGATTTCGGACCCCTCCACCAAGGGCCACGAAATTCCCCCCTCTTCCTCCATATATACAGCCCTTAGGGCATCGTTTAGACTTTGGGATTTGTTTAGTTAAAAGTTTGCCTCCTGCTGTCACTAACATTTTGCAGGAGTTCGCTGACGTTTTTCCACAAGACGTGCCACCGGGATTACCGCCTATTCGAGGGATTGAGCATCAGATTGACTTAATTCCCGGTGCTTCACTGCCAAACCGTGCACCATACCGTACCAATCCAGAGGAGACGAAGGAGATTATGCGTCAAGTACAAGAGCTTCTCGACAAAGGTTATATACGCGAATCCCTTAGTCCTTGTGCTGTTCCTATTATTCTAGTGCCGAAAAAGGATGGTACATCACGTATGTGTGTTGATTGTAGAGGCATTAATAATATTACTATTCGTTATCGTCATCCTATTCCTAGGCTAGATGATATGCTTGATGAATTGAGTGGCTCTACAATATTCTCCAAAGTTGATTTGCGTAGTGGATACCATCAAATTCGTATGAAATTGGGAGATGAATGGAAAACTGCATTTAAAACTAAGTTTGGATTATATGAGTGGTTAGTCATGCCTTTTGGGTTAACTAATGCACCTAGTACTTTCATGAGATTAATGAACGAAGTTTTACGTGCTTTCATGGGACGATTTGTGGTAGTTTACTTTGATGACATATTGATTTATAGCAGATCTTTGGAAGAACATTTGGAACATTTACGTGTTGTTTTTATTGCTCTACGTGATGCACGTTTGTTTGGTAACCTTGGGAAGTGCACCTTTTGCACCGACCGAGTATCTTTTCTTGGCTATGTTGTTACTCCACAGGGAATTGAAGTTGATAAAGCCAAGATTGAAGCTATTGAGAGTTGGCTGCAGCCCAAAACGGTCACACAAGTGAGGAGTTTTCTTGGCCTCGCTGGATTCTATAGGCGTTTTGTGAGAGATTTCAGCACCATTGCTGCACCTCTCAATGAGCTTACAAAGAAAGATGTGCCTTTTCTTTGGGGTACCGCACAGGAAGAAGCCTTCACGGTATTGAAAGATAAGTTGACACATGCACCTTTACTCCAACTTCCTGATTTTAATAAGACTTTTGAGCTTGAATGTGATGCTAGTGGAATTGGATTAGGAGGTGTGTTATTACAAGATGGCAAACCTATTGCATACTTTTCTGAAAAATTGAGTGGGCCTAGTCTGAATTATTCTACTTATGATAAAGAATTATATGCTCTTGTTCGGACTTTAGAAACATGGCAACATTATTTATGGCCCAAAGAATTTGTTATACATTCTGATCATGAATCTTTGAAACATATTAAAAGTCAAGCTAAACTGAATCGTAGACATGCTAAATGGGTTGAATTCATTGAGACTTTCCCTTATGTCATTAAACACAAGAAGGGAAAAGAAAATGTTATTGCTGATGCATTGTCTCGTCGCTATACTATGCTTTCACAACTTGACTTCAAAATATTTGGTTTGGAGACCATCAAAGATCAATATGTGCATGATGCTGATTTTAAAGATGTAATGCAGAATTGTAAAGAAGGGAGAATGTGGAACAAGTTTGTCGTTAACGATGGATTTGTGTTTCGTGCTAACAAGCTATGCATTCCAGCTAGCTCCGTTCGTCTTTTGTTGTTGCAGGAAGCGCATGGAGGAGGATTAATGGGACATTTTGGCGTGAAGAAGACGGAGGACGTACTTGCTACACATTTCTTTTGGCCAAAGATGAGACGGGATGTTGATCGTTTTATTGCTCGATGCACTACATGTCAAAAAGCTAAGTCACGACTCAATCCTCATGGTTTATATATGCCTTTGCCTGTACCTAGTGTTCCTTGGGAGGATATATCTATGGACTTTGTTTTAGGTTTACCTCGAACAAAGAAGGGGAGGGATAGCATATTTGTTGTCGTGGATAGATTCTCGAAAATGGCACACTTTATACCATGTCATAAAAGCGATGATGCTGTTAATGTTGCTGATTTGTTCTTTCGTGAAATTATTCGCTTGCATGGTGTGCCAAATACTATTGTTTCAGATCGTGATACTAAATTTCTTAGCCACTTTTGGAGATGTTTATGGGCTAAGTTGGGGACTAAACTGCTTTTTAGTACTACTTGTCACCCCCAAACTGATGGACAAACTGAAGTAGTCAATAGAATGTTGTCTACTATGCTTAGGGCTGTTTTGAAGAATAATAAGAAAATGTGGGAGGAATGCTTGCCTCATATTGAATTTGCTTATAATCGTTCATTGCATTCTACTACTAAGATGTGCCCTTTTGAAGTTGTGTATGGTTTCCTACCTCGTGCACCTATTCATTTGTTGCCTCTTCCATCTTCGGAGAAGGTTAATTTTGATGCTAAACAACGTGCTGAATTGATTTTAAAAATGCATGAGTTAACTAAGGAAAACATTGAGCGTATGAATGCTAAATATAAACTTGCTGGAGATAAGGGTAGAAAACATGTTGTGTTTGCACCTGGAGATCTTGTTTGGTTACATTTGCGTAAGGATAGATTTCCTGATTTGCGCAAATCAAAGCTAATGCCACGTGCTGATGGTCCCTTTAAGGTGTTAGAGAAAATAAATGATAATGCATATAAACTTGAGCTGCCTGCAGATTTTGGGGTTAGTCCCACTTTTAACATTGCAGATTTGAAGCCTTATTTGGGTGAGGAAGATGGACTTCCGTCGAGGACGACTTCATTTCAAGAAGGGGAGGATGATGAGGACATCAATACAATTGTTACACCCACAGCCCCTGCTGCTATACATACTAGACCAATTACTAGAGCTCGTGCACGCCAACTAAATTACCAGGTACTTGCGTTTCTTGGTAATGATTCTAATGTTCATGAGAATATGATGCTGCCTAAATTGGATACATTTGTTTTGCTTACAAATGAAGGGCCTAGCTTAGAGAAGGATGAACATTGGAGCAAGAACAAGCATGGAGATGATGGCATGCGCAAGGGGAACAAGAACGGAGTTACAAGTGATGATTTCAGGACTTTGAAGCCACCATAATGGGTGCATGAAGCCTTGGACGAAATATACAAGATGCCACTTCATAAATTTCGTCCCGAGGCTATTTTAGGTGCTGCGTCACCTTATTATTGGGCCAGGCCCATGTAATTTCGAAATACATAAGTATAGGATATTTTTAGAGTCCGTATGTGTGGGGAAACAAGAGATAGGGTTGATTTCGGACTCCTCCACCAAGGGCCACGAAATTCCCCCCTCTTCCTCCATATATACAGCCCTTAGGGCATCGTTTAGACTTTGGGTTTTGTTTAGATTAAAAGTTCGCCATAGCTGCAACTTCGCGTACTTCGTTTGTGTTCAACGACCAGACAAAGGCGTCACAGAACCCCACCTTGATCAATAAAGCTTTCATCTTATATTCGCAATATCCAGATTGCAATCTCAGTTTCTTGCTTGTTCTTTGTTTGCTCGCAGGAAACAGACCCTCGTGGTCAGGTTGATCGTGCTCCGGCGTGGTCAATAACCTCTCGGAGTTGGTTTAGCGATTGCTAAGGCCCGACGTCCTCGCACGTTCGTAGTCGGATCGTCAAAGTCGACTTCCACCAAAGCGAAATCCATCATCTCATCGAAAGACGGGACACCTCCGCCTCTATCAAGTGGTATCAGATTTCCAGGTTGCTCGGTGAGATTTTACAGTTTTTCGTAGTTTAGATCGAGTCTGTTCTTCATACCTATAGTCCACGAAAAAGCCACAAAAAAAATTAGGGTTAGTTCATCATATCCGAACCAATCTGAGCCTTTGCATAATATTTTTAGGGTTTTGCTTTGTTGAATTTGCGGTTGCATCGTCGTTTCTAGTTGCTGGTCTTAGAGTCTAGTCTTTTAGAGTTTCGAGTTCTGGTCATAAGTTGTCACGCCGCCGCCGCACCATCATCATCGCCCCTGCCATCTACCACCACCGTTTATCCGCCACCGCTTCGAATCCGTATCCATATACCACCACAGCTGTCATATACCACCACCGCTGCCATCTACCACCATATATCCACCACCAATCCGAGTTCTTGTCATATTAGGTTTGTTTTCGAGATCCATCTAGATTCCGATTCGTGTTTCCTTGCCGGAGTAGGTTTCGGGAAAAAAAAAGAGTCGGGTAGCCACGCTCCGTTTAGGCCCAAATTTTTTCAAAAACGCATTTTTCGAAAAAATTTCTGGCTATCCTATTTTTAGGTGTTTCTGAGTGTTTTGAGACAGGTGCCATTATAGGAAGTTTTTTTTGACCCGTTTCCAGTTTTTGGGTCCGGGCAGTCAAAAAAAAAATTTGGTCGAAAAAATTTCGTGCCCATCCTGTCAGTTTGAGCTAAGAAGAGTTTTGAGACACTCGCCACTATAGTGATTTTTCGCAAAAAAAAAAGCAGCGCAAAAAAAAGAGAGCGCAAAAAAAAAAGAGCGAAAAAAAAATCCAGAGTGTGCTTTTCCCTTGTTTACGTGCCGCGCCGTGATTTTGTTAGTGTTCTAGGCTCGCGTCTCTAGCACAGTCTAGCCTAGGACCAGCACAGTACCGTCGTTGAGCGTTTATTCAACTTTGCATCTCTGAATTGATTATTGCTGACCCTTTTTGCTACCATATTATAAGCCTTCCCAGCTCCACATACATCTACGTCGTGCGTTTGACTCTCCCTGGTAATCGCTCTATCCAAGCTTTGAGAGTTTTTGACTACAACGCTTGCCGATCACCGCCTGCTGCTGGGTAAGAACTGGTAAGAATTTGAGATTTGCTTGACGGATTTGTGACACCCACCACAACCACTTGTTCGTAGTCTGTAGGATCATATTCTTGTGTGTTTCTATTGCTGCTAACCATGCCAGGATCACAAGCCGGCGAGATTGACTGGGAGAATTTATCGAACAAGGAGCTTCATGATAAGTTTCAGCAAATGATGACTGAACAGGTGCAAGATGTGCTGAACAATTTTGAAGAGGCCATGGAGAAGATCACTGGCCTTGAGAAGACGTTCGAAACAAAGCTCGATAACAAGTTTAATGAATTGCTCGCGCGTCTTCCACCACCACCACCCGCTGCACCTAACGCACCTCTCCAACAACAACAACAACGACTACCTCCACGTCGCGAAGCAGACCTCCGCCGAGCAAGCCGTGTTCCTCTTGCGTTTGGCCAAACTGTTGGTGCTGCTGTTGATACTTCTGTGGCTCCTGCTGCTGATGCGGAGGAGGATGATTATGTGGGAGATTATGAGGATGAGGTTGATCAAAATCAACACTACATGCAGCCACATGTACCACCACCAGCAGGTCGACCTCAGGTATATATTCGTAATGGTAGGCCTGCACCACCACCTCAGGTACGAGATGATGTCCATATTCCTAAACTGAAATTGAATATTCCACCATTTGAGGGTAGATATGTTCCTGATATATATCTTACTTGGGAGTTAGAAACTGAACAACGATTTACATGTTTACAATATCTTGAGGAGAGACGAGTTGCTGCTGCCGTTTGTGCTTTCACTAGTTTTGCATGTGTATGGTGGTCTGAACATTGTAGATTATATCCTATTCCAACTACTTGGGCTGCTTTGAAAACTGCTATGCGTACGCATTGGGTTCCACCATATTATCAACGTGAATTGCTTCAAAAATTGCAGCGTTTAAGACAAGGGAAAAATTCTGTAGAAGAATATTATCAGGAATTACAAACTGGCATGATTAGATGTGGTATTGTTGAGGAGAATGAAGCTATGCTTGCACGTTTTCTGGGTGGATTAAATAGAGAGATTCAGACCATTCTAGACTATAAGGAGTATACTAATATCACTCGTTTATTCCATCTTGCTTGTAAAGCTGAACGTGAAGTGCAGGATCGACAAGCATTGGGGCAAACTAACTTTTCTGCAGGCCGACCTTCATCATGGACACCACGTGCATCTTCTACTTCAACTGCACCAGCACCTCCATCCGGTGCCACCTCCAGCCGTGATACAAGAAAACATGCACAACCACCATTATCTGCCAAGAGCGCACCTGCGGGGCCTGCACAGCGTTCTTCTTCTTCCATGGCATCAACAGGGCACACAAGTGATATTATTTGTCGTCGTTGTAAGGGAGGAGGTCATTATGCGAGAGAATGCAAATCTCCGCGTGTGATGATTGCTACCGCGGATGGTGGATATGAGTCCGCTAGTAACTATGATGAGGAGACTTTGGCTCTTATTACATGTGAAGAACATGGTGGAGATGATTCTGATCATGAGACGCAATACATGGCTCCTGAAGACGCTGACAGGTATGAATGTTTAGTTGCTCAACGTGTTTTGAGTGTGCAGGTCACACAAGCTGAGCAAAATCAGAGGCACAATTTGTTCCATACCAAGGGAGTTGTGAAGGAACGTTCTGTGCGCGTCATCATAGACGGAGGGAGCTGCAACAACTTGGCTAGCATGGAGATGGTGGAGAAGCTTTCTCTCACCACAAGACCACATCCACATCCTTACTACATCCAATGGTTCAACAACAGCGGCAAGGTTAAGGTAACACGTACTGTTCGTGTGCATTTTAGTATCTCTACATATGCTGATTATGTTGATTGTGATGTGGTACCTATGCAAGCATGTTACTTATTACTTGGTAGACCATGGCAATTTGATAAAAATTCTGTACACCATGGTAGAAACAATCACTATACTCTTGTTCATAAGGATAAAAATATTACTTTGCTTCCTATGACTCCTGATTCCATTTTGAAAGATGATATTAATAGAGCTAATAAAGCAAAACAGGAGACGAATAAGAGTGAAAATCAGATTGTGGCAAAAGAATTTGAGCAACAAATGAAGCCTAATAATAAACCATCTAGTGTTGCTTCTGAAATTAAATTGAAAAGTGCATGTTTATTTGCCACCAAATCTGATATTGATGAGCTAGATTTCAGCAAATCTGTTTGCTATGCTTTTGTGTGCAAAGAGGCTTTATTTTCATTCGAGGACGTGCCTTCCTCTTTGCCTCCTGCTGTCACTAACATTTTGCAGGAGTTCGCTGACGTCTTTCCACAAGACGTGCCACCGGGATTACCGCCTATTCGAGGGATTGAGCATCAGATTGACTTAATTCCCGGTGCTTCACTGCCAAACCGTGCACCATACCGTACCAATCCAGAGGAGACGAAGGAGATTATGCGTCAAGTACAAGAGCTTCTCGACAAAGGTTATATACGCGAATCCCTTAGTCCTTGTTCTGTTCCTATTATTCTAGTGCCGAAAAAGGATGGTACATCACGTATGTGTGTTGATTGTAGAGGCATTAATAATATTACTATTCGTTATCGTCATCCTATTCCTAGGCTAGATGATATGCTTGATGAATTGAGTGGCTCTACAATATTCTCCAAAGTTGATTTCCGTAGTGGATACCATCAAATTCGTATGAAATTGGGAGATGAATGGAAAACAGCATTTAAAACTAAGTTTGGATTATATGAGTGGTTAGTCATGCCTTTTGGGTTAACTAATGCGCCTAGTACTTTCATGAGACTAATGAACGAAGTTTTACGTGCTTTCATTGGACTATTTGTGGTAGTCTATTTTGATGATATACTGATTTATAGCAGATCTTTGGAAGAACATTTGGAACATTTACGTGCTGTTTTTATTGCTCTACGTGATGCACGTTTGTTTGGTAACCTTGGGAAGTGCACCTTTTGCACCGACCGAGTATCTTTTCTTGGCTATGTTGTTACTCCACAGGGAATTGAAGTTGACAAAGCCAAGATTGAAGCTATTGAGAGTTGGCCGCAGCCCAAAACGGTCACACAAGTGAGGAGTTTTCTTGGCCTCGCTGGATTCTATAGGCGTTTTGTGAGAGATTTCAGCACCATTGCTGCACCTCTCAACGAGCTTACAAAGAAGGATGTGCCTTTTGTTTGGGGTACCGCACAGGAAGAAGCCTTCACGGTGTTGAAAGATAAGTTGACACATGCTCCTTTACTCCAACTTCCTGATTTTAATAAGACTTTTGAGCTTGAATGTGATGCTAGTGGAATTGGATTAGGAGGTGTGTTATTACAAGATGGCAAACCTGTTGCATACTTTTCTGAAAAATTGAGTGGGCCTAGTCTGAATTATTCTACTTATGATAAAGAATTATATGCTCTTGTTCGGACTTTAGAAACATGGCAACATTATATATGGCCCAAAGAATTTGTTATACATTCTGATCATGAATCTTTGAAACATATTAAAAGTCAAGCTAAACTGAATCGTAGACATGCTAAATGGGTTGAATTCATTGAGACTTTCCCTTATGTCATTAAACACAAGAAGGGAAAAGAAAATGTTATTGCTGATGCATTGTCTCGTCGCTATACTATGCTTTCACAACTTGACTTCAAAATATTTGGTTTGGAGACCATCAAAGATCAATATGTGCATGATGCTGATTTTAAAGATGTAATGCAGAATTGTAAAGAAGGAAGAATGTGGAACAAGTTTGTTGTTAACGATGGATTTGTGTTTCGTGCTAACAAGCTATGCATTCCAGCTAGCTCCGTTCGTCTTTTGTTGTTGCAGGAGGCGCATGGAGGAGGATTAATGGGACACTGGTAGAGGCGGGGGTGTCCCGATCTTTCGATGAGATGATAACTATCGATTTGGTGGAGACGACTTTGACGATCCGACTACAAACGTGCACGACGTTGCGCCTTAGCAATCGCTAAACCAACTCCGAGAGGTTATTGACCACGCCGGAGCACAATCAACCTGACCACGAAGGTCTATTCCTGCAAGCAATCGAAGAACAAGCAAGAATATGATAAAAACAATCTGAATATTGCGAGTATATATGAAGTATTGATAAAGGTGGGGATCCGTAAGCGGTCTTGGTCTGGTCGTTGGACACAAACGAAGTACACGAAGTTGCAATGGCTAACTTTTAACTAAACAAATCCCAAGGAAAAGCTACTAGATGGATCTACTTATATAGGAGCAAGGGGTGGCGGCCAAGGAGGTGGGAGGACGTCCCAAGGCAGCCTAAAACTAAATCTAGGTCGTACAAGGCCAATGGGCCCAAGTGGAGGTGATGTAACACCTTTGGACTTGTAGTTTGACTCGGATTCTGCTGCAGCATCAGATTGTTTCGTCCACAAATCAACGCTCCGGACGAATTTGAAGGTGTTTCCAATTGGGTTGGAAAGTGCACGAAATCTAGTTTCCAACAAAAAAAGAATCACCCAATTCGGAGTCCGTATGAAAAATTTGTGTGCGTTTTGAGTCAGGTGTGTCTGTGCAGTCCGAATCTGAATCCAGAACGTGAGAGACTTGGACTCTATCTTCTCTTGGGCCAAAAGTGACGTGAGAGAACTTTTTGGACAGCAAATAAACATCTCTTTCTTCCTTATCTTCATATGTGGATTGTACAAATGTCCCATACACCTGCAATTAGACAAAACACAAAAGTGTGTGAAGTATTTTTGTTCTGGATAACATAAATAGATTATTGAATAGTTTGCACTAGAAATCACCTGACAAATATGCATATATGCAATATTTTTGGTCATATCCAAGGTAGTCATGTCCTCATCAAGGTTGATCAAAATCAGCACTACGTGCAGCCACCTGTACCACCACCAGCAGGTCGACCTCAGGTATATATTCGTAATGGTAGGCCTGCACCACCACCTCAGGTACGAGATGATGTCCATATTCCTAAACTGAAATTGAATATTCCACCATTTGAGGGTAGATATGTTCCTGATATATATCTTACTTGGGAGTTAGAAACTGAACAACGATTTACATGTTTACAATATCCTGAGGAGAGACGAGTTGTTGCTGCTGTTTGTGCTTTCACTAGTTTTGCATGTGTATGGTGGTCTGAACATTGTAGATTGTATCCTATTCCAACTACTTGGGCTGCTTTGAAAACTGCTATGCGTACGCGTTGGGTTCCACCATATTATCAACGTGAATTGCTTCAAAAATTGCAGCGTTTAAGACAAGGAAAAAATTCTGTAGAAGAATATTATCAGGAATTACAAACTGGCATGATTAGATGTGGTATTGTTGAGGAGAATGAAGCTATGCTTGCACGTTTTCTGGGTGGATTAAATAGAGAGATTCAGACCATTCTAGACTATAAGGAGTATACTAATATCACTCGTTTATTCCATCTTGCTTGTAAAGCTGAACGTGAAGTGCAGGATCGACAAGCATTGGGGCGAACTAACTTTTCTGCAGGCCGACCTTCATCATGGACACCACGTGCATCTTCTACGTCAACTGCACCAGCACCTCCATCCGGTGCCACCTCCAGCCGTGATACAAGAAAACAGGCACAACCACCATTATCTGCCAAGAGCGCACCTGCGGGGCCTGCACAGCGTTCTTCTTCTTCCATGGCATCAACAGGGCACACAAGTGATGATGAGGACATCAATACGATTGTTACACCCACAGCCCCTGCTGCTATACATACTGGACCAATTACTAGAGCTCGTGCACGCCAACTAAATTACCAGGTACTTTCGTTTCTTGGTAATGATTCTAATGTTCATGAGAATATGATGCTGCCTAAATTGGATACATTTGTTTTGCTTACAAATGAAGGGCCTAGCTTGGAGAAGGATGAACATTGGAGCAAGAACAAGCATGGAGATGATGGCATGCGCAAGGGGAACAAGAACGGAGTTACAAGTGATGATTTCAGGACTTTGAAGCCACCATAATGGGTGCATGAAGCCTTGGACGAAATATACAAGATGCCACTTCATAAATTTCGTCCCGAGGCTATTTTAGGTGCTGCGTCACCTTATTATTGGGCCAGGCCCATGTAATTTCGAAATACATAAGTATAGGCTATTTTTAGAGTCCGTATGTGTGGGGAAACAAGAGATAGGGTTGATTTCGGACTCCTCCACCAAGGGCCACGAAATTCCCCCCTCTTCCTCCATATATACAGACCTTAGGGCATCGTTTAGACTTTGGGTTTTGTTTAGATTAAAAGTTCGCCATAGCTGCAACTTCGCGTACTTCGTTTGTGTTCAACGACCAGACAAAGGCGTCACAGAACCCCACCTTGATCAATAAAGCTTTCATCTTATATTCGCAATATCCAGATTGCAATCTCAGTTTCTTGCTTGTTCTTCGTTTGCTCGCAGGAAACAGACCCTCGTGGTCAGGTTGATCGTGCTCCGGCGTGGTCAATAACCTCTCGGAGTTGGTTTAGCGATTGCTAAGGCGCGACGTCCTCGCACGTTCGTAGTCGGATCGTCAAAGTCGACTTCCACCAAAGCGAAATCCATCATCTCATCGAAAGACGGGACACCTCCGCCTCTATCAGGTGATATGGCCTCCTGGGAGCATGCTAAGCACAACTACATGCTCGGTTGGGTTAGGCGAGGTTGCTAGCTGCGGCAGTGACTATCGCGGCGACAATGAGCTCACGGTTGCGGCGGTTAGCGCGGTTAGGGGAAGCAAACGATCATGGGGAGAGGGGGAAAAGGGGGCAGGAGCTCACAGGGAGGTAGTCGAGCATCTCATCGGGCTTGGGGAGGCAGCGGAGACGGCGAATCGGACGGCAGCATCTGGCGGTCATGGATAGGGAAGAAAGGTCGTTGCATCATCCTTGGGTTGTCCGGCCTTGCGTTGGTCGGCGGAGAGGTGCGTGGGGTTGGGCGGAGCACGGGGGCACGTCAACGACTCTTGGGGAGCTAGGTGGCCACGGTGAACGTCTTCGGTGGTGACGACTGCGCTCAGCGTTCGCAGGAGAGAGAGATAGGGAGGGGATGAGTGAGCGAGGGGGTGGCCAAGGGGATTTAGAGGGGCGCGTGGCATTTCTAGCCGGTCTAGGGCGAGGCGGCAAGAAAGAGGTGGCCGTGCGCGTGTCGACGGGCGTCGGCCACGCGCGCTGCCCACTAGCGCGAGCAAGACGACAGGAAGGGAAGGCTGCTGGGCTACGCCAGCCAACTAGGCCGCCAGGTAGATTTGGACCAGGTAAGCTCTTCTGCCTTTTTTATATTTCTTCTGTTTTAATTTATTTTGCCACTATTCAAATTCAGAACAAATCCAGAACAACAGCAAACACTTCTGAACATTTTTATGTGGCTTTTCTAGACTTTTCCAGGAGCAAATAAATTATTTCATTGTTATTTGAAAATATATTCTAGTTACATGAATATATATCCAAATTCAAATACAATAGTAATTTAAATTCAATGCCAAAATAATTCCTTAAAAATGTTCACTATTTTTGGTTTGGATCCAAACCCTTGCCAAAATTATCAAACATTAATGAAGGCCATTTTGGTTTCACTGAATGCAACTTTAAGGGTTCTTGCCCCTTTTTTAAAAGGAATTTTCTGAGGCTTGAGAATTCCCTCAATTCAAATTTCACTGGAATTTTGACATGATGCATGATGCATCATGCTGATGTAACTAGTTACACACAAATTCTAGGGCTGTGACAGCGTACCACGCGTTGCTGGGCCAGCCCTCGCTCACCAAATTCATGGCGGTCCCCCACTACGCCTACCTAAAGATATAACTGCTGGGTCCCAAGGGCCTCGTCATCGTCGTCGGCGACTACAGAAAATCCCTGGAATGCACCCAAGCCGGTGCCAAGTTGGCCGAGTTGCTGGTCATAGCCGAGGAGCGGCGCCAGCTTGACCGGATCATTGCACTAGGCGGCGATCAGCCGGCCACCGAGGCCTCGTTCCATCCGTGCAAGGAGACCAAGAAGGTCAAGCTGAACCCAGAAGACCAAAGCTGCAGCAAGTACGTCGTTGTGGGCACCCGTCTCAGCAGCAAATAGGAAGGTGAGCTCGTCGACTTACTCCATGATAATCGCGATATCTTTGCATGGTCACCAAATGACATGCCAAGAATTCCGAGGGAGTACTCCGAGAACATACTACACATCTGCAAGGACGGCAAGCCTGTCCGTCAACCATTATGTAGCTTTTCAGAAGAGAAGAGAAGAACCATCGATGAAGAGGTCGCCAATCTACTCGCGGTCGGCTTCATCATGGAAGTGTTTCACCCCGAGTGGCTGGCCAACCTGGTCCTCGTCCTGAAGAAGAAGAACACCCGGCGCATGTGCATAGACTACAACAGCCTGAACAAGGCCTGTCCCAAGGATCCTTTCGCTCTCCCACGGATAGATCAAGTCATCAACTCCACCACCGGCTGTGAGCTCATGTCCATCCTGGATGCTTACTCCGGCTATCATCAGATCAAACTAGACCCCGCCAACGCCCTGAAAACTTCCATCATCACGCCCTTTCGGGCATACTGCTACATCACCATGTCGTTCGGCTTGAAGAATGTCGGTGCCACCTTCTAGCGCTGCATGTAGAAGTGCCTGCTTACGCAACTCAGCCGCAACATTCACGTCTACATCGATGACATTCTGGTGAAGACCAAGTAGCACCTTATGCTCCTTGACGACCTAAAGGAAAGCTTCACCAATCTGTGCCAATCCCAGATCAAGCTCAACCTAGAGAAGTGCATTTTCGGTGTGCCGGCCGGGAAGCTGCTCGGCATCCTCGTCTCGGAGCACGGCATTGAGGCAAACCCGGAGAAGATCAAGGCCATCTAGCGCATGTGCAATCCAACCCGGTTGCGCAATGTCCAGAAGTTCACCGACTACTTGGCCTCGAACAGTCGGTTTCCCAGCCCGTGGGCGAGAGGGCCTTGCCCCTATATCATCTGGTGAAGAAGACGTCATTTTTCGAGTGGAAGAACCAGGCAAATGAAGCATTCCAGGATCTGAGGCGCCTGCTCTCCACCGCACCCGTCCTGGGCCCACCGGCTGATTAGGAGCCGTTGTTGCTATGCATTGCCACCACCTCGCGTTTGGTTAGCACGGTGCTGGTGGTCGAGCGACCAGAGAAGGGCAAGATCCAGTGTGTCCACTACCGGGTCTACTCCCTGCGCGACGTGCTTTCTGCCTCCAAGCAGAACTACCCGCACTACCAGAAGATGTGTTACGGTGTTTACTTTACCGCCAAGAAGCTGAAGAAGCACTTCCAAAACCATGTCATCACTATGGTTAGCATGGCCCCCATCGGCGAGATCATGGGCGGTCAGGATGCCTCTTGTTGGGTTGCCAAATGGGCCATCGAGCTGGCCGGCCATACCATTCTTTACGAGCCCCGCACCATGATCAAGACCCAGGCACTCGCCGAATTCCTCGTCAACCGGACAAAGATGTAATACTTGCCACCGCTGCCAGATTCAACGCATTGGAGCAACTTCGATGGCTCCAAGATGCGCTACGGCTTGGGAGCCGACATCATGTTGTCTTCCCCGCAGGGCGACCGGATGCGGTACGCACTCCAGATCCACTTCGCCGCCTCCAACAACGTCTCCGAATATAAAGGCCTTGTGCATGGCCTCTAGCTTGCCAACGAACTTGATGTCTGGCGCATCCTATGTTACGGTGACTTGGACCTGGTGGTGCAGCAGTGCTACGGTGAGTGGGACACCCGGGATGCCAACATGGCTAGCTATCGCTTCCTGGTCCAATAGCTCTCCGGCACCTTCGACGGCTGTGAGTTCCTACATGTCCCGTGTGCAGAAAACGAAGCCGCCGACACGCTAGCCAAGATTGGCTCATCCCGGCAGGCCATACCATCCGGCGTCTCCCTCAAGCACTTGCTCAAGTCGTCCGTCAAGCCATCTCAGGATTCCGATTCCATCTTCATCCCTAACAACGCTGCAACGCCCCTCCCCATCCCGTCCTTCGGGGCTGCTGCCCCTAGCTCGGGGGTTTCCATCCCTAAGTCAGTCTCCGGGGCTACGGATCCCAGCCCGAGGACTGCTGATCCCGGCCGGGGGGCTAATTTCTCGACCCCTGTGACCATGAACCCCGGCTCGGGGGCTGCTGTTCTCAACCTGGCCGCTGCTGTAACACCCCGGATGTAACTTACCCAATATGTATTCCAACTCTTGTCTTTTCCGGCGTTAAGTTATTTTATTTTCTCGGGTTCGGGTCTTTGTCTCCATGTGTTTTTATCATTGTCATGCATCTCATATCATGTCATCATGTGCATTGCATTTGCATACGTGTGCATCTCATGCATTCGAGCATTTTCCCCGTTGTCCGTTTTGCATTCCGGCGCTTCGTTCTCCTCCGGTGGTCATTTCTACCTTTCTTTCGTGTGTGGGGATTAAACATTTCCGGATTGGACGGAGACTTGCCTAGCGGCCTTGGTTTACTACCGGTAGACCGCCTGTCAAGTTTCGTATCATTTCGACTTCGTTTGATACTCCAACGGTTAACCGAGGGACCGAAAAGGCCTCGTGTGTGTTACAGCCCAACACCCATCCAAGTTGGCCCAAAACCCACCAAAACCTTCTCCATCATCTAGAGCGTTCGATCACGATTGCGTGGCCGAAAGCCGCACCTCATTTGGACTCTCCTAACTCCCTCTATGCCTATTTAAAGAACCCCCTCCGAAATTCTCTTTCTCCTCCCCCGAATCCCTAGATCCATTTCATCTGCCGCCGCCGGACAAAAACGGCCACCGACGGACATGTCCGGCTAGCCCCCCCGCCCGTGTCGCCCGCGGGTTGGCCGCGCCGCCGCCCCACTCCCCCATCGCCGCTGGCCGGGGAGGCCCAGGAGGGGCCCCCGAGGCCCATTGCCGCCCACCGCCGCCCAGGATCTTCTCCCCCGGCTCCGGCCATGTCGCCGGTCGCCGCTGCCGACGCACCCTGCGCCGGCGGG
>NC_041388.1:474606187-474613973 GCF_002162155.2 Triticum dicoccoides | reverse complement strand
GGCGGGAGCTCATCCCGCTGCCCGCCGGTGCCCGCGCCTCGCCCCGCCGCCCGCCGATGCCCGCGCCCGCCGCCGCCTCGCCGTCCCCCTCACTCCGGCAAGCGCTCCGGCCCCTCACCGCCCGGATCCGGCGCCCCGGCAAGTTCCTCGACGATTCCGGCGAAGTTCCGGCGAACCTCGTTTCGCGTGAAGCCCGGATCTGGATCTGAGATTTAAATCTCGGTTGACTTTCTCCCGAAACCCTGGTTCATATTGCCGTGTTCATCGTGCCATAACTTTGCATCTGTAGCTCCGTTTTGGGCATATAGCATATCAAAATGTTCATCTCAGAGAGCACATCATTTCATCTCATTGCATCATTTTCATTTGAATTCATCTTGATGCCCGAAATGCTGTTAGAAGAGTGCTACTTGATATAATTGTTAGATCTGCTGCTCCATTTAGCTATTTGTCATTTTTGTCATGATTAATGTGTGCATGATATGCCCATGAGTTCTGCATATGTTTTGTTAAGGGTTTTGCCATCTTTCCAGAGGTGCAACCCATGTATTTTTTTGATGTGTGTGGTGACTAGCACAAGCTTGCAAAGTGAGGCATTTGGTAATGCTGATTTCAGGGACTTAGCATTTCCACTAAGTCCTTGATCTGTTTTTCTCATGATGCCATATGTTCATGTTGTTTCCAAGAGATCCGTGCCTCTTTTGAGGATGATTAGTAAGGATGTTTTGTTAATCTTGTAGTGCTCTATCCATCCATGTCTTTATTTGCAATTATGGAGCACCCTAGCTTGAGTCAATCGAGCTCTACTTTTGCTACTTCGTGAATCTGGGCAGATTGTCTACTTGTTAGCGATTTTGCCGAGGATGTTGTAGTTGATCCGTGCATGCTATGCTATTGTTCTTGCCATGTCTGGCTTGCATTTTGTGTATTATTGATGGGTGTATGCTTAGCTTGTCATGACTTGCTCTGTAGTGAGTGCATCGAGCTCGTAAACATGCCTACTTGATATCTGTTTCAGCATGCTCCAGTTTTTACTAAGTCTGAGAACTGATTATGTTTTTGCCATGTTCGCATGCTTGCAATTGTATTTTGTGGTCCCTTTTGGCTCAAGGCCACTAAGGGAGTTTTGTTAAGCTCCTTGAGTAGCTCCACGCCATGCTTTACTTTGCCATCTTCAGGTCTTGTAGCATATAGTTTTCATGCTCCAAAGAGTGCTATCTGATCGGAAATTTCAGACAAGTGTTAATTTCACTAAGTCTGAGATCCGTTTACCATATGCATTTTTGCCATGCTTGTTTGAACCTGTTAATGGATGAATTGGCTGTAGCTCAGTGCTAGACTTTTGTTAAGCATCATGAATGGATTCCTGCCATTTATTTTTTGTCATGTTTAGGTGCTGTAGCATATTCATCTCGTTGCATTTATATGGCTACTAGCTGTAAATCGCAGAACGTGGTCATATTTGAATTGCTTGCCATTTTCAAACCGTAACTCCGATTCCGACGTTCTTTATATTGTTTTCAAGCGATTTCATCTCATCTTTCCAGTGGCACACTTGGATTTCCATGTTGAGGCCAGGTTCATGCATTCCTTCTCAAATCTTGCATATGCATCCCGCATCGCATCCCGCATAGCATACCATCTTTGCATCATATTGTTTGAGCTTTGCACGTGGTTGATTGTGTTCCATTTGCTTGTTTGTCTTGTTTATGTAGAGCCGGAAGACGAGTTCGCTAATGAGGATCCCTTTGAGTTTGCTTTCGAGGATCCAGTCAACTCTGACAACTTTGCAGGCAAGATGACCATACCCTCAAAATCACTACTATCTTTGATTTGCTAGATGGTCGCTCTTTATGCCAATGCTATGATGCCTACCACTTGCTTTCAAGCCTCCCAAATTACCATGTCAAACCTCTAAGCCACCATGTCCTAGCAAACCGTTGATTGGCTATGTTACCACTTTGCTCAGCCCCTCTTAGAGCGTTGCTAGTTGCAGGTGAAGATTGGAGGCCGTTCCTTGTTGGAACATTATTTACTTGTTGGGATATCATTATATTGCCATGTTATCTTAATGCATCTATATAATTGGTAAAGGGTGGAAGGCTCGGCCTCTCGCCTAGTGTTTTGTTCCACTCTTGCCGCCCTAGTTTCCGTCATATCGGTGTTATGTTCCCGGATTTTGCGTTCCTTACGCAGTTGGGTTATAATGGGAACCCCTTGATAGTTCGCCTTGATTAAAGCTTTTCCAGCAATGCCCAACCTTGGTTTTACCATTTTCCACCTAGCCTCTTTTTCCCTTGGGTTTCCGGAGCCCGAGGGTCATCTTATTTAAACCCCCCCGGGTCAGTGCTCCTCTAAGTGTTGGTCCGACTGAGCTGCCTGCGAGGCCACCTCGGGGAAACTCGAGGGTTGGTTTTACTCGTAGCTAGTCTCATCTGAGTGTGCCCTGAGAACGAGATATGTGCAGCTCCTATCGGGATTTGTCGGCACATTCGAGCGGTGTTGCTGGTCTTGTTTTAACCTGTCGAAGTGTCTTGAAGAACCGAGATACCGAGTCTGATCAGAACGTCTCGGGAGGAGGTCTATTCCTTCGTTGACCGTGAGAGCTTGTCATGGGCTAAGTTGGGACTCCCCTGCAGGGATTTGAACTTTCGAAAGCCGTGCCCGCGGTTATGGGCAGATGGGAATTTGTTAATGTCCGGTTGTAGATAACTTGAACCTAACTTAATTAAAATGAATCTACCATGTGAGTTACCGTGATGGCCTCTTTTCGGCAGAGTCCGGGAAGTGGACACGGTGTTGGAGTAATGCTTGCCGCAGGTTGTTCTCTAGTTTCTCGCTCGTTCTTTGCCTCCTCTTCTCGCTCTCTTTTGCGAACAGTTTAGCCACCACATATGCTAGTCGCTTGCTGCAGCTCCACATATATTTACCTTGCCATACCTATTAAGCTTAAATAGTCTTGATCGCGACGGTGCGAGATTGCTGAGTCCCTGTGGCTCACAGATTACTTCCAAACCAGATGCAGGGCCTGATGATTCCGCTCCAGGTGACGCGCTCGAGCTCAAGTGTAGCAAAGAACCGAGATCTGTAACACCCCGGATGTAACTTACCCAATATGTATTCTAACTCTTGTCGTTTCCGGCGTTAAGTTATTTTATTTTCTAGGGTTCGGGTCTTTGTCTCCGTGTGTTTTTATCGTTGTCATGCATCTCATATCATGTCATCATGTGCATTGCATTTGCATACGTGTGCATCTCATGCATTCGAGCATTTTCCCCGTTGTCCGTTTTGCATTCCGGTGCTTCGTTCTCCTCCGGTGGTCATTTCTACCTTTATTTCGTGTGTGGGGATTAAACATTTCCGGATTGGACCGAGACTTGCCAAGCGGCCTTGGTTTACTACCGGTAGACCGCCTGTCAAGTTTCGTATCATTTGGACTTCGTTTGATACTCCAACGGTTAACCGAGGGACCGAAAAGGCCTCGTGTGTGTTGCAGCCCAACACCCCTCCACGTTGGCCCAAAATCCACCAAAACCTTCTCCATCCTCTAGAGCGTTCGATCACGATCGCGTGGCCGAAAACCGCACCTCATTTGGACTCTCCTAGCTCCCTCTATGCCTATTTAAAGAACCCCCTCCGAAATTCTCTTTCTCCTCCCCCGAAACCCTAGATCCATTTCATCCGCCGCCGCCGGACAAAAACGGCCACTGACGGACATGTCCGGCTAGCCCCGCCGCCGCCACGTGTCGCTCGCGGGTTGGCCGCGCCAACGCCCCACTCCCCCGTCGCCGCCGGCCCGGGAGGCGCACGAGGGGCCCCCGAGGCCCATTGCCGCCCGCCGCCGCCCGTGATCTTCTCCCCCGGCTCCGGCCACGTCGCCGGTCGCCGTTGCCAATGCGCCCCGCGCCGGCGCGAGCTCGTCCCGTCGCCCGCCGGTGCCCACGTCCGCCGCCGCCTTGCCGCCCCCCTCACTCCGGCAAGCGCTCCGGCCCCTCACCGCCCTGATCCGGCGCCCCGGCAAGTTCCTCGACGATTCCGGCGAAGTTCCGGCGAACCTCGTTTCGCGTGAAGCCCGGATCTGGATCGGAGATTTAAATCTCGGTTGACTTTCTCCCGAAACCCTAGTTCATATTGCCATGTTCATCGTGCCGTAACTTTGCATTCGTAGCTCCGTTTTGGGCATATAGCATATCAAAATATTCGTCTCAGAGAGCACATCATTTCATCTCATTGCATAATTTTCATTTGAGTTCATCTTGATTCCAGAAATGCTGTTAGAAGAGTGCTACTTGAGATAATTGTCAGATCTGCTGCTCCATTTAGCTATTTGTCATTTTTGTCATGATTAATGTGTGCATGATGTGCCCATGAGTTTTGCATATGTTTTGTTAAGGGTTTTTGTCATCTTTCCAGAGGTGCTACCCATGTATTTTTGTGATGTGTGTGGTGACTAGCACAAGCTTGCAAAGTGAGGCACTTGGTAATGCTGATTTCAGGGACTTAGCATTTCCACTAAGTCCTTGATCTGTTTTTCTCATGATGCCATATGTTCATGTTGTTTCCAAGAGATCTGTGCATCTTTTGAGGAGGATCAGTAAGGTTGTTTTGTTAATCTTGTAGTGCTCTATCCATCCATGTCTTTGTTTGCAATTATGGAGTACCCTAGATTGAGTCAATCGAGCTCTACTTTTGCTACTTCGTGAATCTGGGCAGATTGTCTACTTGTTAGCGATTTTGCCGAGGATGTTGTAGTTGATCCGTGCATGCTATGCTATTATTCTTGCCATGTCTAGCTTGCATTTTGTGTATTATTGATGGGTGTATGCTTAGCTTGTCATGACTTGCTCTGTAGTAAGTGCATCGAGCTTGTAAACATGCCTACTTGATATCTGTTTCAGCATGCTACAGTTTTTACTAAGTCTGAGAACTGATTATGTTTTTGCCATGTTCACATGCTTGCAATTGTATTTTGTGATCCCTTTTGGCTCAAGGTCACTAAGGGACTTTTATTAAGATCTTTGAGTAGCTCCATGACATGCTTTACTTTACCATGTTCAGGTCCCGTAGCATATAGTTTCATGCTCCAAAGAGTGCTATCTGATCTGAAATTTCAGACAAGTGTTAATTTCACTAAGTCTGAGATCTCTTTACCATATGCATTTTTGCCATGCTTGTTTGAACCTGTTAATGGATGAATTGGCCATAACTCATTGCTAGACTTTTGTTAAGCATCATGAATGGATTCCTTCCATGTATTTTGTTGTCATGTTTGGGTGCTGTAGCATGTTCATCTCGTTGCATTTAGATGGCTACTTGCTGTAAATTGCAGAACGTGGTCATATTTGAATTGCTTGCCATTTCCAAACCGTAACTCCGATTCCGACGTTCTTTATATCGTCTTCAAGCGATTTCATCTCATCTTTCCAGTGGAACACTTGGATTTCCAAGTTGATGCTAGGTTCATGCATTCCTTGTCAAATCTTGCATATGCATCCCGCATCGCATCCCGCATAGCATACCATCTTTGCATCATATTGTTTGAGCTTTGCACGTGGTTGATTGTGTTCTGTTTGCTTGTTTGTCTTGTTTATGTAGAGCCGGAAGACGAGTTCGCTAATGAGGAGCCCGTTGAGTTTGCTTTCGAGGATCCAGTCAACTCTGACAACTTTGCAGGCAAGATGACCATACCCTCGAAATCACTACTATCTTTGCTTTGCTAGATGCTCGCTCTTTTGCTATGCCAATGCTATGATGCCTACCACTTGCTTTCAAGCCTCCTAAATTGCCATGTCAAACCTCTAACCCACCATGTCCTAGCAAACCGTTGATCAGCTATGTTACCGCTTTGCTTAGCCCCTCTTATAGCGTTGCTAGTTGCAGGTGAAGATTGGAGGTCGTTCCTTGTTGGAACATTATTTACTTGTTGGGATATCATTATATTGCCATGTTATCTTAATGTATCTATATACTTGGTAAAGGGTGGAAGGCTCGGCCTCTCGCCTAGTGTTTTGTTACACTCTTGCCGCCCTAGTTTCCGTCATATCGGTGTTATGTTCCCGGATTTTGCGTTCCTTACGCGGTTGGGTTATAATGGGAAACCCTTGATAGTTCGCCTTGATTAAAGCTTTTCCAGCAATGCCCAACCTTGGTTTTACCATTTGCCACCTAGCCTCTTTTTCCCTTGGGTTTCCGGAGCCCGAGGGTCATCTTATTTAAACCCCCCCGGGCCAGTGCTCCTCTGAGTGTTGGTCCGATCGAGCTGTCTGCGGGGCCACCTCGGGGAAACTCGAGGGTTGGTTTTACTCATAGCCAGTCTCATCTGAGTGTGCCCTGAGAACGAGATATGTGCAGCTCCTATCGAGATTTGTCGGCACATTCGGGTGGTGTTGCTGGTCTTGTTTTAACCTGTCGAGGTGTCTTGAAGAACCGAGATACCGAGTCTGATCGGAACGTCTCGGGAGGAGGTCTATTCCTTCGTTGACCGTGAGAGCTTGTCATGGGCTAAGTTGGGACTCCCATGCAGGGATTTGAACTTTCGAAAGTCGTGCCCGCGGTTATGGTCAGATGGGAATTTGTTAATGTATGGTTGTAGATAACTTGAACCTTAACTTAATTAAAATGAATCTACCGTGTGAGTTACCGTGATGGCCTCTTTTCGGCGGAGTCCCGGAAGTGGACACGGTGTTGGAGTAATGCTTGCCGCAGGTTGTTCTCTAGTTTATCGCTCGCGCTTTGCCTCCTCTTCTCGCTCTCTTTTGCGAACAGTTTAGCCACCACATATGCTAGTCGCTTGCTGCAGTTCCACATATATTTACCTTGCCATACCTATTAAGCTTAAATAGTCTTGATCGCGACGGTGCGAGATTGCTGAGTCCCTGTGGCTCACAGATTACTTCCAAACCAGATGCAGGGCCTGATTATTCCGCTCCAGGTGACGCGCTCGAGCTCAAATGTAGCAAAGAACCGAGATCTGTAACACCCCGAATGTAACTTACCCAATATGTATTCCAACTCTTGCCGTTTCCAGCTTTAAGTTATTTTATTTTCTCGGGTTCGGGTCTTTGTCTCCGTGTGTTTTTATCATTATCATGCATCTCATATCATGTCATCATGTGCATTGCATTTGCATATGTGTGCATCTCATGCATTCGAGCATTTTCCCCATTGTCCGTTTTGCATTCCGGCACTTCGTTCTCCTCCAGTGGTCATTTCTACCTTTATTTCGTGTGTGGGGATTAAACATTTCCGGATTGGACCGAGACATGCCAATCTGCCTTGGTTTACTACCGGTAACCGCCTGTCAAGTTTCGTATCATTTGGACTTCGTTTGATACTCCAACGGTTAACCGAGGGACCGAAAAGGCCTCGTGTGTGTTGCAGCCCAACACCCCTCCAAGTTGGCCCAAAACACACCAAAACCTTCTCCATCATCTAGAGCGTTCGATCACGATCGCGTGGCCGAGAACCGCACCTCATTTGGACTCTCCTAGCTCCCTCTATGCCTATTTAAAGAACCCCCTCCGAAATTATCTTTCTCCTCCCCTGAAACCCTAGATCCATTTCATCCTCCGCCGCCGGAGAAAAACGGCCACCGACGGACATGTCCGGCTAGCCCCGCCGCCGCCACGTGTCGCCCGCGGGTTGGCCACGCCGCCGCCCCACTCCCCCGTCGCCGCCGGCCCGGGAGGCCCAGGAGGGGCCCCCGAGGCCCATTGCCGCCCGCCGCCGCCCGGGATCTTCTCCCCCGGCTCCGGCCACGTCGCCGGTCACCGCCACTGACGCGCCC
>NC_041388.1:474593865-474605795 GCF_002162155.2 Triticum dicoccoides | reverse complement strand
CCCCGCCGCCCGCCGCCGCCTCGCCGCCCCCCTCACTCCGGCAAGTGATCCGGCCCCTCATCGCCTGGATCCGGTGCCCCGGGAAGTTCCTTGACGATTCCGGCAAAGTTCTGGAGAACCTCGTTTCGCGTGAAGCCCGGATCTGGATCTGAGATTTAAATCTCGGTTGACTTTCTCCCGAAACCCTGGTTCATATTGCCATGTTCATCGTGCCGTAACTTTGCATTCGTAGCTCCGTTTTGGGCATATAGCATATCAAAATGTTCGACTCAGAGAGCGCATCATTTCATCTCATTGCATCATTTTCATTTGAATTCATCTTGATGCCCGAAATGCTGTTAGAAGAGTGCTACTTGAGATAATTGTCAGATTTGCTGCTCCATTTAGCTATTTGTCATTTTTGCCATGATTAATGTGTGCATGATATGCCCATGAGTTCTGCATATGTTTTGTTAAGGGTTTTTCCATCTTTCCAGAGGTGCAACCCATGTATTTTTGTGATGTGTGTGGTGACTAGCACAAGCTTGCAAAGTGAGGCACTTGGTAATGCTGATTTCAGGGACTTAGCATTTCCACTAAGTCCTTGATCTGTCTTTCTCATGATGCCATATGTTCATGTTGTTTCCTAGAGATCCATGCCTCTTTTGAGGATGATCAGTAAGGATGTTTTGTTAATCTTGTAGTGCTCTATCCATCAATGTCTTTGTTTGCAATTATCGAGCACCCTAGCTTGAGTCAATCGAGCTCTACTTTTGCTACTTCGTGAATCTGGGCAGATTGTCTACTTGTTAGCGATTTTGCCGAGGATGTTGTAGTTGATCCATGCATGCTATGCTATTGTTCTTGCCATGTCTAGCTTGCATTTTGTGTATTCTTGATGGGTGTATGCTTAGCTTGTCATGACTTGCTCTGTAGTGAGTGCATCGAGCTCATAAACATGCCTACTTGATATCTGTTTCAGCATGCTCCAGTTTTTACTAAGTCTGAGAACTGATTATGTTTTTGCCATGTTCGCATGCTTGCAATTGTATTTTGTGATCCCTTTTGGCTCAAGGCCACTAAGGGAGTTTTGTTAAGCTCCTTGAGTAGCTCCACGCCATGCTTTACTTTGCCATCTTCAGGTCTTGTAGCATATAGTTTTCATGCTCCAAAGAGTGCTATCTGATCGGAAATTTCAGACAAGTGTTAATTTCACTAAGTCTGAGATCCGTTTACCATATGCATTTTTGCCATGCTTGTTTGAACCTGTTAATGGATGAATTGGCCGTAGCTCAGTGCTAGACTTTTGTTAAGCATCATGAATGGATTCCTGCCATTTATTTTTTGTCATGTTTAGGTGCTGTAGCATATTCATCTCGTTGCATTTAGATGGCTACTAGCTGTAAATCGCAGAACGTGGTCATATTTGAATTGCTTGCCATTTTCAAACCGTAACTCCGATTCCGACGTTCTTTATATCGTTTTCAAGCGATTTCATCTCATCTTTCCAGTCGCACACTTGGATTTCCAAGTTGAGGCCAGGTTCATGCATTCCTTGTCAAATCTTGCATATGCATCCCGCATCGCATCCCGCATAGCATACCATCTTTGCATTATATTGTTTGAGCTTTGCACGTGGTTGATTGTGTTCCATTTGCTTGTTTGTCTCTTTTGGGTAGAGCCGGGAGACGAGTTCGCTAATGAGAAGCCCGTTGAGTTTGCTTTCGAGGATCCAGTCAACTCTGACAACTTCGCAGGCAAGATGACCATACCCTCGAAATCACTACTATCTTTGCTTTGCTAGATGCTCGCTCTTTTGCTATGCCAATGCTACGATGCCTACCACTAGCTTTCAAGCCTCCTAAATTGCCATGTCAAACCTCTAACCCACCATGTCCTAGCAAACCGTTGATCAGCTGTGGTACCGCTTTGCTCAGCCCCTCTTATAGCGTTGCTAGTTGCAGGTGAAGATTGGAGGTCGTTCCTTGTTGGAACATTATTTACTTGTTGGGATATCATTATATTGCCATGTTATCTTAATGTATCTATATACTTGGTAAAGGGTGGAAGGCTCGGCCTCTCGCCTAGTGTTTTATTACACTCTTGCCGCCCTAGTTTCCGTCATATCGGTGTTATGTTCCCGGATTTTGCGTTCCTTACGCGGTTGGGTTATAATGGGAAACCCTTGATAGTTCGCCTTGATTAAAGCTTTTCTAGCAATTCCCAACCTTGGTTTTACCATTTGCCACCTAGCCTCTTTTTCCCTTGGGTTTCCGGAGCCCGAGGGTCATCTTATTTAAACCCCCCCGGGCCAGTGCTCCTCTGAGTGTTGGTCCGACTGAGCTGCCTACGGGGCCACCTCGGGGAAACTCAAGGGTTGGTTTTACTCGTAGCTAGTCTCATCTGAGTGTGCCCTGAGAACGAGATATGTGCAGCTCCTATCGGGATTTGTCGGCACATTCGGGCGGTGTTGCTGGTCTTGTTTTAACCTGTCGAAGTGTCTTGAAGAACCGAGATACCGAGTCTGATCGGAACGTCTCGGGACGAGGTCTATTCCTTCGTTGACCGTGAGAGATTGTCATGGGCTAAGTTGGGACTCCCCTACAGGGATTTGAACTTTCGAAATCGGTGCTCGCAGTTATCGGCAGATGGGAATTTGTTAATGTCCGGTTGTAGATAACTTGAACCTAACTTAATTAAAATGAATCTACCGTGTGAGTTACCGTGATGGCCTCTTTTCGGTGGAGTCTAGGAAGTGGACACGGTGTTGGAGTAATGCTTGCCGCAGGTTGTTCTCTAGTTTCTCGCTCGCGCTTTGCCTCCTCTTCTCGCTCTCTTTTGCGAACAGTTTAGCCACCACATATGCTAGTCGCTTGCTGCAGCTCCACATATATTTACCTTGCCATACCTATTAAGCTTAAATAGTCTTGATCGCGACAGGGCGAGATTGCTGAGTCCCTGTGGCACACAGATTACTTCCAAACCACATGCAGGGCCTGATGATTCCGCTCCAGGTGATGCACTCGAGCTCAAGTGTAGCAAAGAACCGAGATCTGTAACACCCCGGATGTAACTTACCCAATATGTATTCCAACTCTTGTCGTTTCCGGCGTTAAGTTATTTTATTTTCTCGGGTTCGGGTCTTTGTCTCCGTGTGTTTTTATCGTTGTCATACATCTCATATCATGTCATCATGTGCATTACATTTGCATACGTGTGCATCTCATGCATTCGAGTATTTTCCCCGTTGTCCGTTTTGCATTCCGGCGCTTCGTTCTCCTCCGGTGGTCATTTCTACCTTTCTTTCGTGTGTGGGGATTAAACATTTCTGGATTGGACCGAGACTTGCCAAGCGGCCTTGGTTTACTACCGGTAGACCGCCTGTCAAGTTTCGTATCATTTGGACTTCGTTTGATACTCCATCGGTTAACCGAGGGACCGAAAAGGCCTCGTGTGTGTTGCAGCCCAACACCCCTCCAAGTTGTCCCAAAACCCACCAAAACATTCACCATCATCTAGAGCGTTCGATCACGATTGCGTGGCCGAAAACCGCACCTCATTTGGACTCTCCTAGCTCCCTCTATGCCTATTTAAAGAACCCCCTCCGAAATTCTCTTTCTCCTCCCCCGAAACCCTAGATCCATTTCATCCGCCGCCGCCGGACAAAAACGGCCACCGACGGACATGTCCGGCCAGCCCCGCCGCCGCCACGTGTCGCCCGCGGGTTGGCGCGCCGCCGCCCCACACCCCCGTCGCCGCCGGCCCGGGAGGCCCAGGATGGGCCCCCGAGGCCCATTGCCGCCCGGGATCTTCTCCCCCGGCTCCGGCCACGTCGCCGGTCACCGCCGCCGACGTGCCCTGCGCCGGCGCGAGCTCGTCCCGCCGCCCGCCGGTGCCCGCGCCTCGCCCTGCCGCCCGCCGTTGCCTGCGCCCACCGCCGCCTCGCCGCCCCCCTCACTCCGGCAAGCGCTCCAGACCCTCACCGCCTGGATCCGGTGCCCCGGCAAGTTCCTTGACGATTCCGGCGAAGTTCCTGTGAACCTCGTTTCGCGTGAAGCCCGGATCTAGATCTGAGATTTAAATCTCGGTTGACTTTCTCCCGAAACCTTGGTTCATATTGCCATGTTCATCATGCCGTAACTTTGCATCTGTAGCTTCGTTTTGGGCATATAGCATATTAAAATGTTCGCCTCAGAGAGTACATCATTTCATCTCGTTGCATCATTTTCATTTGAATTCATCTTGATGCCCGAAATGCTGTTAGAAGAGTGCTACTTGAGATAATTGTTAGATCCGCTGCTCCATTTAGCTATTTGTCATTTTTGCCATGATTAATGTGTGCATGATATGCCCATGAGTTCTGCATATGTTTTGTTAAGGGTTTTGCCATCTTTCCAGAGGTGCAACCCATGTATTTTTGTGATGTGTGTGGTGACTAGCACAAGCTTGCAAAGTGAGGCACTTGGTAATGCTGATTTCAGGGACTTAGCATTTCCACTAAGTCCTTGATCTGTTTTTCTCATGATGCCATATGTTCATGTTGTTTCCTAGAGATCCATGCCTCTTTTGAGGATGATCAGTAAGGATGTTTTGTTAATCTTGTAGTGCTCTATCCATCAATGTCTTTGTTTGCAATTATCGAGCACCCTAGCTTGAGTCAATCGAGCTCTACTTTTGCTACTTCGTGAATCTGGGCAGATTGTCTACTTGTTAGCGATTTTGCCGAGGATGTTGTAGTTGATCCATGCATGCTATGCTATTGTTCTTGCCATGTCTAGCTTGCATTTTGTGTATTCTTGATGGGTGTATGCTTAGCTTGTCATGACTTTCTCTGTAGTGAGTGCATCGAGCTCATAAACATGCCTACTTGATATCTGTTTCAGCATGCTCCAGTTTTTACTAAGTCTGAGAACTGATTATGTTTTTGCCATGTTCACATGCTTGCAATTGTATTTTGTGATCCCTTTTGGCTCAAGGTCACTAAGGGAGTTTTATTAAGCTCTTTGAGTAGCTCCATGACATGCTTTACTTTGCCATGTTCAGGTCCCGTAGCATATAGTTTTCATGCTCCAAAGAGTGCTATCTGATCTGAAATTTCAGACAAGTGTTAATTTCACTAAGTCTGAGATTTGTTTACCATATGCATTTTTGCCATGCTTGTTTGAACCTGTTAATGGATGAATTGGCGTAGCTCATTGCTAGACTTTTGTTAAGCATCATGAATGGATTGATGCCATGTATTTTGTTGTCATGTTTGGGTGCTGTAGCATTTTCACATCGTTGCATTTAGATGGCTACTTGCTGTAAATCGCAGAACGTGGTCATATTTGAATTGCTTGCCATTTCCAAACCGTAACTCCGATTCCGACGTTCTTTATATCGTTTTCAAGCGATTTCATCTCATCTTTCCAGTCGCACACTTGGATTTCCAAGTTGAGGCCAGGTTCATGCATTCCTTGTCAAATCTTGCATATGCATCCCGCATCGCATCCCGCATAGCATACCATCTTTGCATTATATTGTTTGAGCTTTGCACGTGGTTGATTGTGTTCCATTTGCTTGTTTGTCTCTTTTGGGTAGAGCCGGGAGACGAGTTCGCTAACGAGGAGCCCGGTGAGTTTGCTTTCGAGGATCCAGTCAACTCTGACAACTTCGCAGGCAAGATGACCATACCCTCGAAATCACTACTATCTTTGCTTTGCTAGATGCTCGCTCTTTTGCTATGCCAATGCTACGATGCCTACCACTAGCTTTCAAGCCTCCTAAATTGCCATGTCAAACCTCTAACCCACCATGTCCTAGCAAACCGTTGATCAGCTATGGTACCGCTTTGCTCAGCCCCTCTTATAGCGTTGCTAGTTGCAGGTGAAGATTGGAGGCCGTTCCTTGTTGGAACATTATTTACTTGTTGGGATATCATTATATTTCCATGTTATCTTAATGTATCTATATACTTGGTAAAGGGTGGAAGGCTCGGCCTCTCGCCTAGTGTTTTATTACACTCTTGCCGCCCTAGTTTCCGTCATATCGGTGTTATGTTCCCGGATTTTGCGTTCCTTACGCGGTTGGGTTATAATGGGAAACCCTTGATAGTTCGCCTTGATTAAAGCTTTTCTAGCAATTCCCAACCTTGGTTTTACCATTTGCCACCTAGCCTTTTTTTCCCTTGGGTTTCCGGAGCCCGAGGGTCATCTTATTTAAACCCCCCCGGGCCAGTGCTCCTCTGAGTGTTGGTCCGACTGAGCTGCCTACGGGGCCACCTCGGGGAAACTCAAGGGTTGGTTTTACTCGTAGCTAGTCTCATCTGAGTGTGCCCTGAGAACGAGATATGTGCAGCTCCTATCGGGATTTGTCGGCACATTCGGGCGGTGTTGCTGGTCTTGTTTTAATCTGTCGAAGTGTCTTGAAGAACCGAGATACCGAGTCTGATCGGAACGTCTCGAGACGAGGTCTATTCCTTCGTTGACCGTGAGAGATTGTCATGGGCTAAGTTGGGACTCCCCTACAGGGATTTGAACTTTCGAAATCGGTGCTCGCAGTTATCGGCAGATGGGAATTTGTTAATGTCCGGTTGTAGATAACTTGAACCTAACTTAATTAAAATGAATCTACCGTGTGAGTTACCGTGATGGCCTCTTTTCGGTGGAGTCTAGGAAGTGGACACGGTGTTGGAGTAATGCTTGCCGCAGGTTGTTCTCTAGTTTCTCGCTCGCGCTTTGCCTCCTCTTCTCGCTCTCTTTTGCGAACAGTTTAGCCACCACATATGCTAGTCGCTTGCTGCAGCTCCACATATATTTACCTTGCCATACCTATTAAGCTTAAATAGTCTTGATCGCGACAGGGCGAGATTGCTGAGTCCCTGTGGCACACAGATTACTTCCAAACCACATGCAGGGCCTGATGATTCCGCTCCAGGTGATGCACTCGAGCTCAAGTGTAGCAAAGAACCGAGATCTGTAACACCCCGGATGTAACTTACCCAATATGTATTCCAAGTCTTGTCGTTTCCGGCGTTAAGTTATTTTATTTTCTCGGGTTCGGGTCTTTGTCTCCGTGTGTTTTTATCGTTGTCATACATCTCATATCATGTCATCATGTGCATTACATTTGCATACGTGTGCATCTCATCCATTCGAGTATTTTCCCCGTTGTCCGTTTTGCATTCCGGCGCTTCGTTCTCCTCCGGTGGTCATTTCTACCTTTCTTTCGTGTGTGGGGATTAAACATTTCTGGATTGGACCGAGACTTGCCAAGCGGCCTTGGTTTACTACCGGTAGACCGCCTGTCAAGTTTCGTATCATTTGGACTTCGTTTGATACTCCATCGGTTAACCGAGGGACCGAAAAGGCCTCGTGTGTGTTGCAGCCCAACACCCCTCCAAGTTGTCCCAAAACCCACCAAAACATTCACCATCATCTAGAGCGTTCGATCACGATTGCGTGGCCGAAAACCGCACCTCATTTGGACTCTCCTAGCTCCCTCTATGCCTATTTAAAGAACCCCCTCCGAAATTCTCTTTCTCCTCCCCCGAAACCCTAGATCCATTTCATCCGCCGCCGCCGGACAAAAACGGCCACCGACGGACATGTCCGGCCAGCCCCGCCGCCGCCACGTGTCGCCCGCGGGTTGGCGCGCCGCCGCCCCACACCCCCGTCGCCGCCGGCCCGGGAGGCCCAGGATGGGCCCCCGAGGCCCATTGCCGCCCGGGATCTTCTCCCCCGGCTCCGGCCACGTCGCCGGTCACCGCCGCCGACGTGCCCTGCGCCGGCGCGAGCTCGTCCCGCCGCCCGCCGGTGCCCGCGCCTCGCCCTGCCGCCCGCCGTTGCCTGCGCCCACCGCCGCCTCGCCGCCCCCCTCACTCCGGCAAGCGCTCCAGACCCTCACCGCCTGGATCCGGTGCCCCGGCAAGTTCCTTGACGATTCCGGCGAAGTTCCTGTGAACCTCGTTTCGCGTGAAGCCCGGATCTAGATCTGAGATTTAAATCTCGGTTGACTTTCTCCCGAAACCTTGGTTCATATTGCCATGTTCATCATGCCGTAACTTTGCATCTGTAGCTTCGTTTTGGGCATATAGCATATTAAAATGTTCGCCTCAGAGAGTACATCATTTCATCTCGTTGCATCATTTTCATTTGAATTCATCTTGATGCCCGAAATGCTGTTAGAAGAGTGCTACTTGAGATAATTGTTAGATCCGCTGCTCCATTTAGCTATTTGTCATTTTTGCCATGATTAATGTGTGCATGATATGCCCATGAGTTCTGCATATGTTTTGTTAAGGGTTTTGCCATCTTTCCAGAGGTGCAACCCATGTATTTTTGTGATGTGTGTGGTGACTAGCACAAGCTTGCAAAGTGAGGCACTTGGTAATGCTGATTTCAGGGACTTAGCATTTCCACTAAGTCCTTGATCTGTTTTTCTCATGATGCCATATGTTCATGTTGTTTCCTAGAGATCCATGCCTCTTTTGAGGATGATCAGTAAGGATGTTTTGTTAATCTTGTAGTGCTCTATCCATCAATGTCTTTGTTTGCAATTATCGAGCACCCTAGCTTGAGTCAATCGAGCTCTACTTTTGCTACTTCGTGAATCTGGGCAGATTGTCTACTTGTTAGCGATTTTGCCGAGGATGTTGTAGTTGATCCATGCATGCTATGCTATTGTTCTTGCCATGTCTAGCTTGCATTTTGTGTATTCTTGATGGGTGTATGCTTAGCTTGTCATGACTTTCTCTGTAGTGAGTGCATCGAGCTCATAAACATGCCTACTTGATATCTGTTTCAGCATGCTCCAGTTTTTACTAAGTCTGAGAACTGATTATGTTTTTGCCATGTTCACATGCTTGCAATTGTATTTTGTGATCCCTTTTGGCTCAAGGTCACTAAGGGAGTTTTATTAAGCTCTTTGAGTAGCTCCATGACATGCTTTACTTTGCCATGTTCAGGTCCCGTAGCATATAGTTTTCATGCTCCAAAGAGTGCTATCTGATCTGAAATTTCAGACAAGTGTTAATTTCACTAAGTCTGAGATTTGTTTACCATATGCATTTTTGCCATGCTTGTTTGAACCTGTTAATGGATGAATTGGCGTAGCTCATTGCTAGACTTTTGTTAAGCATCATGAATGGATTGATGCCATGTATTTTGTTGTCATGTTTGGGTGCTGTAGCATTTTCACATCGTTGCATTTAGATGGCTACTTGCTGTAAATCGCAGAACGTGGTCATATTTGAATTGCTTGCCATTTCCAAACCGTAACTCCGATTCCGACGTTCTTTATATCGTTTTCAAGCGATTTCATCTCATCTTTCCAGTCGCACACTTGGATTTCCAAGTTGAGGCCAGGTTCATGCATTCCTTGTCAAATCTTGCATATGCATCCCGCATCGCATCCCGCATAGCATACCATCTTTGCATTATATTGTTTGAGCTTTGCACGTGGTTGATTGTGTTCCATTTGCTTGTTTGTCTCTTTTGGGTAGAGCCGGGAGACGAGTTCGCTAACGAGAAGCCCGTTGAGTTTGCTTTCGAGGATCCAGTCAACTCTGACAACTTCGCAGGCAAGATGACCATACCCTCGAAATCACTACTATCTTTGCTTTGCTAGATGCTCGCTCTTTTGCTATGCCAATGCTACGATGCCTACCACTAGCTTTCAAGCCTCCTAAATTGCCATGTCAAACCTCTAACCCACCATGTCCTAGCAAACCGTTGATCAGCTATGGTACCGCTTTGCTCAGCCCCTCTTATAGCGTTGCTAGTTGCAGGTGAAGATTGGAGGCCGTTCCTTGTTGGAACATTATTTACTTGTTGGGATATCATTATATTTCCATGTTATCTTAATGTATCTATATACTTGGTAAAGGGTGGAAGGCTCGGCCTCTCGCCTAGTGTTTTATTACACTCTTGCCGCCCTAGTTTCCGTCATATCGGTGTTATGTTCCCGGATTTTGCGTTCCTTACGCGGTTGGGTTATAATGGGAAACCCTTGATAGTTCGCCTTGATTAAAGCTTTTCTAGCAATTCCCAACCTTGGTTTTACCATTTGCCACCTAGCCTTTTTTTCCCTTGGGTTTCCGGAGCCCGAGGGTCATCTTATTTAAACCCCCCCGGGCCAGTGCTCCTCTGAGTGTTGGTCCAACTGAGCTGCCTACGGGGCCACCTCGGGGAAACTCAAGGGTTGGTTTTACTCGTAGCTAGTCTCATCTGAGTGTGCCCTGAGAACGAGATATGTGCAGCTCCTATCGGGATTTGTCGGCACATTCGGGCGGTGTTGCTGGTCTTGTTTTAACCTGTCGAAGTGTCTTGAAGAACCGAGATACCGAGTCTGATCGGAACGTCTCGAGACGAGGTCTATTCCTTCGTTGACCGTGAGAGATTGTCATGGGCTAAGTTGGGACTCCCCTACAGGGATTTGAACTTTCGAAATCGGTGCTCGCAGTTATCGGCAGATGGGAATTTGTTAATGTCCGGTTGTAGATAACTTGAAGCTAACTTAATTAAAATGAATCTACCGTGTGAGTTACCGTGATGGCCTCTTTTCGGTGGAGTCTAGGAAGTGGACACGGTGTTGGAGTAATGCTTGCCGCAGGTTGTTCTCTAGTTTCTCGCTCGCGCTTTGCCTCCTCTTCTCGCTCTCTTTTGCGAACAGTTTAGCCACCACATATGCTAGTCGCTTGCGGCAGCTCCACATATATTTACCTTGCCATACCTATTAAGCTTAAATAGTCTTGATCGCGACAGGGCGAGATTGCTGAGTCCCTGTGGCACACAGATTACTTCCAAACCACATGCAGGGCCTGATGATTCCGCTCCAGGTGATGCACTCGAGCTCAAGTGTAGCAAAGAACCGAGATCTGTAACACCCCGGATGTAACTTACCCAATATGTATTCCAACTCTTGTCGTTTCCGGCGTTAAGTTATTTTATTTTCTCGGGTTCGGGTCTTTGTCTCCGTGTGTTTTTATCGTTGTCATACATCTCATATCATGTCATCATGTGCATTACATTTGCATACGTGTGCATCTCATGCATTCGAGTATTTTCCCCGTTGTCCGTTTTGCATTCCGGCGCTTCGTTCTCCTCCGGTGGTCATTTCTACCTTTCTTTCGTGTGTGGGGATTAAACATTTCTGGATTGGACCGAGACTTGCCAAGCGGCCTTGGTTTACTACCGGTAGACCGCCTGTCAAGTTTCGTATCATTTGGACTTCGTTTGATACTCCATCGGTTAACCGAGGGACCGAAAAGGCCTCGTGTGTGTTGCAGCCCAACACCCCTCCAAGTTGTCCCAAAACCCACCAAAACATTCACCATCATCTAGAGCGTTCGATCACGATTGCGTGGCCGAAAACCGCACCTCATTTGGACTCTCCTAGCTCCCTCTATGCCTATTTAAAGAACCCCCTCCGAAATTCTCTTTCTCCTCCCCCGAAACCCTAGATCCATTTCATCCGCCGCCGCCGGACAAAAACGGCCACCGACGGACATGTCCGGCCAGCCCCGCCGCCGCCACGTGTCGCCCGCGGGTTGGCGCGCCGCCGCCCCACACCCCCGTCGCCGCCGGCCCGGGAGGCCCAGGATGGGCCCCCGAGGCCCATTGCCGCCCGGGATCTTCTCCCCCGGCTCCGGCCACGTCGCCGGTCACCGCCGCCGACGTGCCCTGCGCCGGCGCGAGCTCGTCCCGCCGCCCGCCGGTGCCCGCGCCTCGCCCTGCCGCCCGCCGTTGCCTGCGCCCACCGCCGCCTCGCCGCCCCCCTCACTCCGGCAAGCGCTCCAGACCCTCACCGCCTGGATCCGGTGCCCCGGCAAGTTCCTTGACGATTCCGGCGAAGTTCCTGTGAACCTCGTTTCGCGTGAAGCCCGGATCTAGATCTGAGATTTAAATCTCGGTTGACTTTCTCCCGAAACCTTGGTTCATATTGCCATGTTCATCATGCCGTAACTTTGCATC
>NC_041388.1:474592399-474593855 GCF_002162155.2 Triticum dicoccoides | reverse complement strand
GTAGCTTCGTTTTGGGCATATAGCATATTAAAATGTTCGCCTCAGAGAGTACATCATTTCATCTTGTTGCATCATTTTCATTTGAATTCATCTTGATGCCCGAAATGCTGTTAGAAGAGTGCTACTTGAGATAATTGTTAGATCCGCTGCTCCATTTAGCTATTTGTCATTTTTGCCATGATTAATGTGTGCATGATATGCCCATGAGTTCTGCATATGTTTTGTTAAGGGTTTTGCCATCTTTCCAGAGGTGCAACCCATGTATTTTTGTGATGTGTGTGGTGACTAGCACAAGCTTGCAAAGTGAGGCACTTGGTAATGCTGATTTCAGGGACTTAGCATTTCCACTAAGTCCTTGATCTGTTTTTCTCATGATGCCATATGTTCATGTTGTTTCCTAGAGATCCATGCCTCTTTTGAGGATGATCAGTAAGGATGTTTTGTTAATATTGTAGTCCTCTATCCATCAATGTCTTTGTTTGCAATTATCGAGCACCCTAGCTTGAGTCAATCGAGCTCTACTTTTGCTACTTCGTGAATCTGGGCAGATTGTCTACTTGTTAGCGATTTTGCCGAGGATGTTGTAGTTGATCCATGCATGCTATGCTATTGTTCTTGCCATGTCTAGCTTGCATTTTGTGTATTCTTGATGGGTGTATGCTTAGCTTGTCATGACTTTCTCTGTAGTGAGTGCATCGAGCTCATAAACATGCCTACTTGATATCTGTTTCAGCATGCTCCAGTTTTTACTAAGTCTGAGAACTGATTATGTTTTTGCCATGTTCACATGCTTGCAATTGTATTTTGTGATCCCTTTTGGCTCAAGGTCACTAAGGGAGTTTTATTAAGCTCTTTGAGTAGCTCCATGACATGCTTTACTTTGCCATGTTCAGGTCCCGTAGCATATAGTTTTCATGCTCCAAAGAGTGCTATCTGATCTGAAATTTCAGACAAGTGTTAATTTCACTAAGTCTGAGATTTGTTTACCATATGCATTTTTGCCATGCTTGTTTGAACCTGTTAATGGATGAATTGGCGTAGCTCATTGCTAGACTTTTGTTAAGCATCATGAATGGATTGATGCCATGTATTTTGTTGTCATGTTTGGGTGCTGTAGCATTTTCACATCGTTGCATTTAGATGGCTACTTGCTGTAAATCGCAGAACGTGGTCATATTTGAATTGCTTGCCATTTCCAAACCGTAACTCCGATTCCGACGTTCTTTATATCGTTTTCAAGCGATTTCATCTCATCTTTCCAGTCGCACACTTGGATTTCCAAGTTGAGGCCAGGTTCATGCATTCCTTGTCAAATCTTGCATATGCATCCCGCATCGCATCCCGCATAGCATACCATCTTTGCATTATATTGTTTGAGCTTTGCACGTGGTTGATTGTGTTCCATTTGCTTGTTTGTCTCTTTTGGGTAGAGCCGGGAGACGAGTTCGCTAACGAG
>NC_041388.1:474591209-474591832 GCF_002162155.2 Triticum dicoccoides | reverse complement strand
TGAGTTTGCTTTCGAGGATCCAGTCAACTCTGACAACTTCGCAGGCAAGATGACCATACCCTCGAAATCACTACTATCTTTGCTTTGCTAGATGCTCGCTCTTTTGCTATGCCAATGCTACGATGCCTACCACTAGCTTTCAAGCCTCCTAAATTGCCATGTCAAACCTCTAACCCACCATGTCCTAGCAAACCGTTGATCAGCTATGGTACCGCTTTGCTCAGCCCCTCTTATAGCGTTGCTAGTTGCAGGTGAAGATTGGAGGCCGTTCCTTGTTGGAACATTATTTACTTGTTGGGATATCATTATATTTCCATGTTATCTTAATGTATCTATATACTTGGTAAAGGGTGGAAGGCTCGGCCTCTCGCCTAGTGTTTTATTACACTCTTGCCGCCCTAGTTTCCGTCATATCGGTGTTATGTTCCCGGATTTTGCGTTCCTTACGCGGTTGGGTTATAATGGGAAACCCTTGATAGTTCGCCTTGATTAAAGCTTTTCTAGCAATTCCCAACCTTGGTTTTACCATTTGCCACCTAGCCTTTTTTTCCCTTGGGTTTCCGGAGCCCGAGGGTCATCTTATTTAAACCCCCCCGGGCCAGTGCTCCTCTGAGTGTTGGTCC
>NC_041388.1:474584451-474589735 GCF_002162155.2 Triticum dicoccoides | reverse complement strand
GCCCGGGAGGCCCAGGATGGGCCCCCGAGGCCCATTGCCGCCCGGGATCTTCTCCCCCGGCTCCGGCCACGTCGCCGGTCACCGCCGCCGACGTGCCCTGCGCCGGCGCGAGCTCGTCCCGCCGCCCGCCGGTGCCCGCGCCTCGCCCTGCCGCCCGCCGGTGCCTGCGCCCACCGCCGCCTCGCCGCCCCCCTCACTCCGGCAAGCGCTCCAGACCCTCACCGCCTGGATCCGGTGCCCCGGCAAGTTCCTTGACGATTCCGGCGAAGTTCCTGTGAACCTCGTTTCGCGTGAAGCCCGGATCTAGATCTGAGATTTAAATCTCGGTTGACTTTCTCCCGAAACCTTGGTTCATATTGCCATGTTCATCATGCCGTAACTTTGCATCCGTAGCTTCGTTTTGGGCATATAGCATATTAAAATGTTCGCCTCAGAGAGTACATCATTTCATCTCGTTGCATCATTTTCATTTGAATTCATCTTGATGCCCGAAATGCTGTTAGAAGAGTGCTACTTGAGATAATTGTTAGATCCGCTGCTCCATTTAGCTATTTGTCATTTTTGCCATGATTAATGTGTGCATGATATGCCCATGAGTTCTACATATGTTTTGTTAAGGGTTTTGCCATCTTTCCAGAGGTGCAACCCATGTATTTTTGTGATGTGTGTGGTGACTAGCACAAGCTTGCAAAGTGAGGCACTTGGTAATGCTGATTTCAGGGACTTAGCATTTCCACTAAGTCCTTGATCTGTTTTTCTCATGATGCCATATGTTCATGTTGTTTCCTAGAGATCCGTGCCTCTTCTGAGGATGATCAGTAAGGATGTTTTGTTAATCTTGTAGTGCTCTATCCATCAATGTCTTTGTTTGCAATTATCGAGCACCCTAGCTTGAGTCAATCGAGCTCTACTTTTGCTACTTCATGAATCTGGGTAGATTGTCTACTTGTTAGCGATTTTGCCGAGGATGTTGTAGTTGATCCGTGCATGCTATGCTATTGTTCTTGCCATGTATAGCTTGAATTTTGTGTATTCTTGATGGGTGTATGCTTAGCTTGTCATGACTTGCTCTGTAGTGAGTGCATCAAGCTCGTAAACATGCCTACTTGATATAAGTCTGAGAACTGATTATGTTTTTGCCATGTTCACATGCTTGCAATTGTATTTTGTGATCCCTTTTGGCTCAAGGGCACTAAGGGACTTTTGTTAAGCTCTTTGAGTAGCTCCATGCCATGCTTTATTTTGCCATGTTCAGGTCCTGTAGCATATGGTCTTCATGCTCCAAAGAGTGCTATCTGATCTGAAATATCAGACAAGTGTTAATTTCACTCAGTCTGAGATCTGTTAACCATATGCATTTTTGCCATGCTTGTTTGAACCTGTTAATGGATGAATTGGCCGTAGCTCAGTGCTAGACTTTTGTTAAGCATCATGAATGGATTCCTGACATGTATTTGTTTGTCATGTTTGGGTGCTGTAGCATGTTCATCTCGTTGCATTTAGATGGCTACTTGCTGTAAATCGCAGAACGTGGTCATATTTGAATTGCTTGCCATTTCCAAACCGTAACTCCGATTCCGACGTTCTTTATATCGTTTTCAAGCGATTTCATCTCATCTTTCCAGTGGCACACTTGGATTTCCAAGTTGAGGCCAGGTTCATGCATCCCTTGTCAAATCTTGCATATGCATCCCGCATCGCATCCCGCATAGCATACCATCTTTGCATCATATTGTTTGAGCTTTGCACGTGGTTGATTGTTTTCCGTTTGCTTGTTTGTCTTGTTTGGGTAGAGCCGGGAGATGAGTTTGCTAACGAGGAGCCCGTTGAGTTTGCTTTCGAGGATCCAGTCAACTCTGACAACTTTGCAGGCAAGATGACCATACCCTCGAAATCACTACTATCTTTGCTTTGCTAGATGCTCGCTCTTTTGCTATGCCAATGCTACGATGCCTACCACTAGCTTTCAAGCCTCCTAAATTGCCATGTCAAACCTCTAACCCACCATGTCCTAGCAAACCGTTGATCAACTATGTTACCGCTTTGCTCAGCCCCTCTTATAGCGTTGCTAGTTGCAGGTGAAGATTGGAGGCCGTTCCTTGTTGGAACATTATTTACTTGTTGGGATATCATTATATTGCCATGTTATCTTAATGTATCTATATACTTGGTAAAGGGTGGAAGGCTCGGCCTCTCGCCTAGTGTTTTGTTACACTCTTGCCGCCCTAGTTTCCGTCATATCGGTGTTATGTTCCCGGATTTTGCGTTCCTTACGCGGTTGGGTTATAATGGGAAACCCTTGATAGTTCGCCTTGGTTAAAGCTTTTCTAGCAATTCCCAACCTTGGTTTTACCATTTGCCACCTAGCCTCTTTTTCCCTTGGGTTTCCGGAGCCCGAGGTTCATCTTATTTAAACCCCCCCGGGCCAGTGCTCCTCTGAGTGTTGGTCCGACTGAGCTGCCTACGGGGCCACCTCGGGGAAACTCAAGGGTTGGTTTTACTCGTAGCTAGTCTCATCTGAGTGTGCCCTGAGAACGAGATATGTGCAGCTCCTATCGGGATTTGTCGGCACATTCGGGCGGTGTTGCTGGTCTTGTTTTAACCTGTCGAAGTGTCTTGAAGAACCGAGATACCGAGTCTGATCGGAACGTCTCGGGACGAGGTCTATTCCTTCGTTGACCGTGAGAGCTTGTCATGGGCTAAGTTGGGACTCCCCTGCAGGGATTTGAACTTTCAAAAGCTATGCCCGCGGTTATGGGCAGATGGGAATTTGTTAATGTCTGGTTGTAGATAACTTGAACCTTAACTTAATTAAAATGAATCTACCGTGTGAGTTACCGTGATGGCCTCTTTTCGGCGGAGTCCGGGAAGTGGACATGGTGTTGGAGTAATGCTTGCCGCAGGTTGTTCTCTAGTTTCTCGCTCGCGCTTTGCCTCCTCTTCTCGCTCTCTTTTGCGAACAGTTTAGCCACCACATATGCTAGTCGCTTGCTGCAGCTCCACATATATTTACCTAGCCATACCTATTAAGCTTAAATAGTCTTGATCGCGACGGTGCGAGATTGCTGAGTCCCTGTGGCTCACAGATTACTTCCAAACCAGATGCAGGGCCTGATGATTCCGCTCCAGGTGACGCGCTCAAGCTCAAGTGGGAGTTCGACGAGGACTCTCAATGATACTATGTTTCCTTTCCTGATAATCAGTAGTGGTGCCCTGTTGGGGGTGATCGGGACTGTGTCGCATGTTGGGTTATCTTTTATTTTGTCGCCGTAGTCGGGCCATGAGTGTTTGAATGATGTAATGTTATTTATGTACTTGATTGACATGGCGAGTGTAAGCCAACTATGTTCTCTCCCCTTTTATTATCTATATATTACATGGGATGTTGTGAAGATTGCCTAACTTGCGACATATGCCTTCAATGCGATTATGCCTCTAAGTCGTGCCTCGACACGTGGGAGATATAGTCGCATCGAGGGTGTTACAGCCGCTATCCCCGGCTCGGGGGTGCCGCCCAGGAACTCGTCTTGACGGCCATCTTCACCATGGTGAACAACCCATCATGGCCTTCCTGAAGAGTGGAGCACTCCCCATATACGAGACTGAGTCTCGTCAAGTTCAACACAAGGCGTCCGCCTATGGCATCATCAACAACGAGCTTGTCAAGCGCAGTGTGACGGGGGTGTTCCAGCGATGCGTCGAGCAAGACAACAACATAGAGATCCTCCTCGACCTACACCAGGGGAGTGCGGGAACCACGCCGCCTCCAGGTCCCTGGTGGCCAAGGGTTTTCACCATGGTTTTTACTGGCCCACGACCCTCAAAGATGCCGAGTGGCTAGTCCTTAGTTAAGTGTGAGGGTTGACAATGCTTCGGCAAGCGCAGCCACCAGCCGGCTTCAGCCCTGCAAGCCATCCCAATCACCTAGCCCTTCGCGGTCTGGGGGCTCGACATGGCGGGACCCTTCAAGACCGCTCGGGGCGGCATGACGCACTTACTGGTGGCGGTCGACAAGTTCACCAAATGGATTGCAGCCCGACCAATCAAGAAGCTGGATGGGCCTACGGCCATCCGGTTCGTCAAAGACATCGTGGTGTGCTAGGGCGTCCCACACATCATTATCATAGATAATGGTACCAACTTCGCCAAAGGCACTCTGGCGCAGTACTACTCAGTCTCCCGTATCCGGCTTGATGTGGCCTCCCTCACTCATCCTCAATCCAAGGGCCAGGTCGACCGGGCCAATGGGCTCATCCTGTCCAGCATCAAGCCTCGACTCGCCGAGCCTCTCATCCGCTTACCCGGCAGCTGGCTTGACAAGCTGTCGCATGTCCTCTAGAGTCTCGAGACAACGCCAAACCGGTCGACCGGGTTCACCCCATTCTTCCCCGTCTATGGAGCAGAAGCCGTCATCCCGACCGACATCGAGTTTGACTCACCGCGAGTCACAATGTACACAGAAGCCCAAGCCAAGGAAGCCCGCCAAGACGGTGTCAACCTCCTTGAAGAAGCATGCCTTTTGGCCCTAAGCCGAACGGCCATCTATCAGCAAGGCCCGAGACATTGCAATAGCAAAAAGATGAAGCCCCTCGTGTTCCGCGAGGGAGACCTTGTCCTCCGGCTTGTCCAGGAGAAAGCCGTCCAGCACAAGTTTCCTTCCCCATGGGAGGGACCCTTCATCATCAGCAAAGCCTTGTGTGACCGCAACGCCTACTACCTCATCGACACCAGCAAGCCGAACAAGCACAAGAGAGACACTGCTGGCGAAGAGACAAGCTGCATCTAGAATGAAGAACTCCTCCGCCCGTTTTACAGTTAGCTGTATGCACGTATCTATCACTATGTTTTGTAATTCTATGAAAGACAATGGGACCCTTGAAGGACACTCGGGGGCTACCTTTTCCTATCAACTTATTGTGCCTCCCACATTTTTTTTAAATTTCCCTAACCCCCACCACCGGGTTGTCTCGTCCAACCCGGGGTCTTGAGGGCTGAACGGCTTGACCGCAACCCGTCGTCCTCCTTAGCACATCCCAGAGCGTCCGAGTTACCGAGGCTCCCCACCTCGTCCCAAGCCACAGACCGGCTTCGGCTACTGGCTAGAAAGTTGGATTCCCTGAATCGGTCAATCCGGCCTCGCCACACTAAGTCACTGCACGACCGGCAACGCGTTGGCCTAGTGGGTGTTTCGCTCGCGCTCAACGTTCGAAAGGCCAAAGTATCGTGTGTTCTTTCCCAAGGCCGAACTCCTTATCACAGACCAGAACTGGGCTGTTCGCCTCGC
>NC_041388.1:474577350-474584025 GCF_002162155.2 Triticum dicoccoides | reverse complement strand
GGAGATTGAACAAGCAGGAAAAAATCTTAGAGAACAAAGAACAAAGGCAGAAACACTCACAAATATATTTACATTATAGAAATATGAGCCCAAGGACGGAGTTCATTACATTCACCATACACCCTAGTGGGTAGGTGATCCTGTCACTTAATAAAATGTGAAAAAGTTAAGCAGGACGGCTTCAGCCAACCCTCGTGATGGGTTGCGCAACTGTCGGCTCCTCCGCGATGGCCTCCGGGTTCACCAAGGCGCCGGTATCATCCATCCCAGCATCGTCGTATGCATAGGGACCTGACTCCTTAGAGCTGCTCGCTGGATCATCGAGCGCCAAGCCGAAGTCGTCGAGCGGCACCACCCCGCTGTCTGCGGTCCACTCCACCTGGAACTCATCATGCAACGCAAACGAGGTGAGGTAGCTGGCCCGTGCGGTGATCCGGTCTGCCTCCGCCGCCAACGGGGGCATTGCTCCGGCTCACTAGGCCGCCAGCTGGTCCAACGCCAAACCTGGATACTAGGACATGACGAACCTCAACGCCAAGTCGGCACCGACTCGGGCCACAGAGACACGTCAAGCATGAAGCCATGCCCGCCCAGCCTCCAGCCAGCGCCAGCCACGAGAAGCTGGTGGGCGCACCGACCCTAGGCCAAAGTGCCGCAATATCCTGAACTCGGCCTTAGACAGCCGCACCGTCTAGTCATCCAGGGCCATCAGACGGGCCTCAGCGGCGTGCATGATCTCCGAAAAACTCCAGGCGGCATGCGGATCGTCTTCGGCGCCCATGTCCACCTGGGTCAACCGATGGTCGCACACGGCCTGGTCCGCCCTCACCTGCGTGTCCGGGAAGTACTCTGTTGAAGCAAGAGATGCAAGACAGCCAGCCACAAAATAAACTAGCCGGTTTGCAACCTGGAGAAACCAAGAAATCAACACTTGCTGGTGAAGGCCTCATCTAGGTGTTGCGCTTCGCACAACATACCGTACTGCTCCAAGTCCCCGGCACGGTCGCGCACCTCAAGCGCCTTCTCCAGCTCAGCACACTTGTTGACGGTCGCCCTCACCTCGTCGTACTTGGCAGCGGCCGCTGTCTCATGCTCCTCCTTGAGCCGAAGGAGTTCCGCCTGATGGGCTTCCGCCGTCATCGCGACATCCGCCTTCACGCGCTCCACCTCGGCATGGAGCTGGCTCTTGTCGCTGATACGTCCATTTTGCGTCATGTTTTCCTACTGTTATTTATGATGTTTTTATCCATAATAATGCTTTTTGGAGTAATTCTAATACCTTTTCTTTCATAATATGCAAGGTATACACAAAAGAGGGAGAATTCCTCCAGCTGGAAATCTGGACCTGGAAAAGCTATGTCGGCCCACCGATTCTGCACAACTCCAAACAAGCTAAAACTTCATGGAGATTTTTTATCAAATATATGATGAATATTGGAGAAAATAACTACCAGAGGGGGCCCACCAGGTGGGCAAAACCCACCTTGGCGCACCATGGAGCCCAGGCGTGCCTTGGTGGGTTGTGCTCACCAAGGTCCACCTCCGGTGCCCATCTTCTGGTATATAGGTCATTTTGACATAGAAAAAAATAAGGAGAGGACTTTCAGGACGGAGCACCACCGTCTCGAGGAGGAACTTGGGCAGGAGCACTTTTGCCCTCTGGCGTAGAGATTCCGCCGGGGGAACTTCTCTCCTGGAGGGGGAAATCATCATCATGATCATCACCAACAACTCTCCCATATTGGGGAGGGCAATCTCCATCAACTTCTTCAACAGCACCATCTCATCTCAAACCCTAGTTCATCTCTTGTGTTCAATCCTGTTACCAGAACTATGGAATGAGCTTGTGGGTGACTAGTAGTGTTGATTACATCTTGTAGTTGATTTCTATATGGTTTATTTTGTGGAAGATTATATGTTTAGATCCAATATGCTATTTAATACCCCTCTGATCTTGAGCATGATTATCATTTGTGAGTAGTTACTTTTGTTCTTGAATTCACGGGAGAAATCATGTTGCAAGTAATCATGTGAACTTGATATGTGTTTTATATTTTGATAGTATGTATGTTGTGATTCCTTTAGTGGTGTCATGTGTACGTCGACTACATGAAACTTCACCATATTTGGGCCTAAGGGAACGCATTGTGGAGTAGCAATTAGATGATGGGTTGCGAGAGTGATTGTGACGCCCCGAGATCGATGCGCCAGCTGTCTCCCAGTTATTCGCCGTCGTTCCCATGTCATTCTCTTGCGTGTGCATCTTGTCATTGCATCATGTGCATTGCATCATCATTTTTTCAAAACATGCATCCGTCCGGGTTCTCTCCGTTGTCCGTTCTGAGCCCAACCACCCTTGCACGCGCCCGCGACACCTCCGAAATACTATTTTATAAGTGGCCGGAAAATGTTCTCGGAATGGGTTGAAAGTTGGCATGCGATGTTGTTATGTTGTGAGTAGGTCGCCTGCCAAGTTTCATCGCATTCGGAGTTCGTTTGATGCCCCAACGGAAAACTATAGCGACAATATAGTCGGTCTAAACGTTGTTCGTTTTCGGTCTCCGAAAACTGCTGTCGGGTCTCTCTCTTTTCTCTCCTCTCAGCCCGAGGCTTTTCGCACAACCCACTACCACTCACCGCCAGGCGCAGCTTAAAATCTCTCGTCAGCCCGCGGCCCTCCTCGCGCGCGCGTCCGAAAGCTGTCCTGGACCCGACCAGGGCAGTCGTCACCAACGGGTCCGGATCATCCCCAAATATCTACAAAACATCACCGTTTTCTTATTTGGACTCCCTAGCCTATATTTCCAGACCGTCCGATTTTGATCGTAGGGACGAGATAGCCCCTAATCTAACCCACTCACTATATAAACTAGTCCAACCCTAGATTCTAGGAAGTTGTCCCTGCCGCCGCCGCTGCACTCTTGATCCACACCTCGGGATCCGCATCGCTCGAACCAAATCGAATCCATCTCCTCGTTTTCACCACCAACCCAACCAGCGAGCCCCTCCTCCTATTGATCCATGCCCACGCCCCTCCGTGGTTGGGCCCGAGCAGGAGCACCCAGAGCCGTAGCTTGTCCGTGAGCAGCCCTGCCGCCATCAGGACAAGACCTCCCCATCGCTCCTCCTCACTCCTGTATCTTCTCGTTGCCTCCGGCCTCTCCTCGTAACTCTCTCTCTCCCTCACCTTCGACAGGGGAACCAAAGGAAGCCGCCACCGCCTGGAGCTCCAAGTCCGCCGGCCTGCCTCCGCTTTGATCCGGCAGGGAATGAGAGCCCGACGACCTCCATGTCCGGATCCAGCCACCTCAATGGATCCTGCACCCAAGACCCCGTCGTCCTCCAGCATCCCTGTAGACCTTGGCCACCGGAGCCCCGAGCCGCCCCGTCGTCCTTCGACCCTGCAGACGCCTTCGTCGGCGACCACAGGAGCAGGAGCTTCTCCAGCCGCGAGCGCCCGAGGCCTCCTCCTCGACCTTCCCCGTGCGAACCCCATTGCTTCTCGTCACCATGGCCGACCCTGCAGCAAGCTCCGCCGTCGCGCCATCTTCAGGCACTCAAGCACGAGCTCGCACGTGCCCCGTCTTCCTCCTCGTCGCGCGGATCCAGGAGGCTCGACGCCCAGCCGCCCACTGTGCCCGCTCGCCGCGCCATCGCAGTCCCGCGCCGCTGCTTCCCCTTCGTCCCCTGCTTCAGGTCGAGCAGCGCTCGCTGCCTCGAGCGTGTTGACCAGGTCGACCACACCCGCGTGCATGCAGTGCCGCAACCGGCATGCCTCTGCTTTCCAGATCTGGGCCGAAGCCCATGGTGAGGCCCCAGTGTAGCCTGTGTTGTTTTTTTCTGTAGACCCAACTTGCTTTAGATTCGGCCCGATAGGGTTTTTCCCTTTTCTGTGATTTTGCTAACTATCCAGAGACTGCAGTTTTTTAAAAAAAACCTTAATGTTCATGCATCAATAAGTCACTAACCATGCATCAGATTTAAATAAACTATATATTAAGATGCTCAGTTTTTCATGTACTTTCATAATATCCCACTTTCATCCATGTTTAAGATGTGTAAAATTGTTGTTTGTTTAAATTTGCCTACTGCCATGCTAAAATGCTTTAGTTCATAACTTAATAACCGTAGCTCGGTTTTATATGAACTTTATATGTAATTGGGGTAGAAAAATGCCTAGTTTAACATGGTGGCATCATCTTACATGTTTAACAACTCTAAAATTTGGTTTAGGGCAGAACAGTACCAAATCTAATATATGCTCATCAGGATTTTTCCGGATTTGTTGCTTGTTGTTCCGGCCTCATTTAAACTTGCTTATATAGGTAGTTTTCATTTGCTTCACCCCTTGCCATGCTAACAAACATTTAATGTTGTTGAGTACTTAAACGGGAGAGAACTAAATAATTGTTGTGGTGTTTCGCAATATGCGACTCGTTGCATATTGATGCTCCACTTAACTTGTAGTTTTGTTTGTGCACTTTGCCATGCCATGCCTCATTAAACCGGACATGCATCATACTTGATTGTGCATCATGCCATGTTTATGTTATGGTTTTTTACTATGTTGTTTGCTTCTTTCCGGTGTTGCTTCTTCGAGTTAGTTCCGATAACGTCGCGTTTGTGAGGATCCGTTCGACTACGTCCGTTTGTCTTCTTCATGGACTCGTTCTTCTTCCTTGCGAGATCTCAGGCAATATGACCATACCTTCGAAATCACTTCTATCTTTGCTTGCTAGTTGCTCGCTCTATTGCTGTGCTGTGATACCTACCACTTGCTATATCATGCCTCCCATATTGCCATGTCAAGCCTCTAACCCACCTTACCTAGCAAACCATTGTTTGGTTATGTTACCGCTTTGCTCAGCCCCTCTTATAGCGTTGCTAGTTGTAGGTGAAGATTGGAGGCCGTTCCTTGTTGGAACATTATTTACTTGTTGGGATATCATTATATTGCCATGTTATCTTAATGCATCTATATACTTGCTAAAGGGTGGAAGGCTCGGCCTCTCGCCTAGTATTTTGTTCCACTCTTGCCGCCCTAGTTTCCGTCATATCGGTGTTATTTTCCCGGATTTTGCGTTCCTTATGCGGTTGGGTTATAATGGGAACCCCTTGATAGTTCGCCTTGATTAAAGCTTTTCCAGCAATGCCCAACCTTGGTTTTACCATTTGCCACCTAGCCTCTTTTTCCCTTGGGATATCACTATATCTCTTATTTAATTAATGCATCTATATACTTGGTAAAGAGTGGAAGGCTCGGACTTATGCCTGGTGTTTTGTTCCACTCTTGCCTCCCTAGTTTCCGTCATACTGGTGTTATGTTCCTTGATTTTGCGTTCCTCACATGGTTGGGTGTTATGGGGACCCTTGAAAGTTCGCTTTGAATAAAACTCCTCCAGCAAGGCCCAGCCTTGGTTTTACCATTTGCCTCACCACCACCTACTTTTCCCTTGGGAGTCATGCTCCCAAGGGTCATCTTTATTTTAACCCCCCCGGGCCAGTGCTTCTCTAAGTGTTGGTCCGAGCTAGAGTCCTATGTAGCGCCACCTTAGGGAAACTTGAGGTCTGGTTTTAGTTGTACGGAGCGCTCATCCGGTGTTGCCCTGAGAACAAGATATGTGCATCTCCTATCGGGATGTCGGCACATCGGGCGGTCTTGCTGGTCTTGTTTTACCATTGTCGAAATGTCTTGTAACCGGGATTCCGAGACTGTTCAGGTCTTCCCATTAGAAGGAATATCCTTCGTTGACCATGAGAGCTTGTGATGGGCCAAGTTGGGACACCCCTGCAGGGTTTTGAACTTTTGAAAGCCGTGCCCGCGGTTATGGGCAGATGGGAATTTGTTAATGTCTGGTTGTAGACAACTTGACACTTAACTTAATTAAAATGCATCAACCGCGTGTGTAGCCGTGATGGTCTCTTTCCGTCGGAGTCCGGGAAGTGAACATGGTTCTTGTGTTATGGTTGAACGTAAGTAGTTTCAGGATCACTTCTTGATCACTTCTAGTTCACGACCGTGGATTGCTTCTCTTCTCGCTCTTATTTGCGTATGTTAGCCACCATATATGCTAGTGCTTGCTGCAGCTCCACCTAACTACTCTTTCCTACCCATAAGATTAAACAGTCTTGATCTCGTGGGTGTGAGATTGTTGAGTCCTCGTGGCTCATAGATATTTCCAAATAGTTGCAGGTGCCGATGATACCAGTGCAGGTGACGCAACCCAGCTCAAGTGGGAGCTCGATGAAGATCTTGACCGTTGTCTTGTTACGTTTCCTGTTGATCAGTAGTGGAGCCCAGATGGGACGGTCGGGGATCTAGTATTTGGGGTTGTCTTTATTTATGTTGGTTCCGTAGTCGGACCTTGATTATATTCTGGATGATGTAATGTTATATTTATGTATTGTGTGAAGTGGAGATTGTAAGCCAACTCTTTATCCCTTTCTTATTCAGTACATGGGATTGTGTGAAGATTACTCCTCTTGCGACATGCCTACCATGCGGTTATGCCTCTAAGTCGTGCCCCGACACGTGGGAGTTATAGCCGCATCGTGGGTGTTACAGTGATAGAAGCCTAAACCCCAGTTTATGCGCTATTCCGTAAGGGACCGATTGGATCCAAAAGTTTAATGCTATGGTTAGAATTTCTTCTTAATACTTTTCTCGTAGTTGCG
>NC_041388.1:474566602-474576916 GCF_002162155.2 Triticum dicoccoides | reverse complement strand
TTTGTTCAAGTAAGAACAACACCTAAGCACCTGTCCACCCACATATCAAATTATCAAAGTACCGAATACGAATTAAACCAACATGATGGAAGTGACTAGATGAAAATCCCGTGTACCATGAAGAACGCTTTGCTTATCATAAGAGACTGTTTTGGCCTGTCCTTTGTCTCAAAACGATTGGGCTATCTTGCTGCACTTTTCTTACTAGTATTGTTACTTGCCCATTACAAATTATCTTGCTATCCAACTACTCAGTTACTTACAATTTCAACACTTGCACACATTACCATACTGAAAACTACTCGTCATTTCCTTCTGCTCCTCGTTGGGTTCGACACTCTTACTTATCGAAAAGAGCTACAATTGATCCCCTATACTTGTGGGTCATCAGTCGCTAGCCAGCTGGTCACGCTGCTCGCAGGCATCGGAGAGCGCTTGCTGGGCCTTTGCCACTTTGGCGGCCTCCGCATTTAGGTGCTCCACCTCGGCCTCGAGTCAGCTCTTGTCCCCGTCCAGCTGGTCACGCTGCTGGCCGGCTTCGGCGAGTGCTTGTTGGGCCTCTGCCACCTTGGCGAATTCCTCCCTTAGCTGCCCCACCTCGGCCCATAGCTGGTCGGCGTCGGCGACCACCAGTTCTCGCTGCTGGTCATTTACAGCCAGCCGGGTTCGCAGGTCCGACACCTCGGCCACGGCGGCTGCACGACAAAGATTCAAAATCAAGACGACGGAAGAGAAAGACAGAACACTTTTTGATTCGACCCAACTACTACATAGTTGGCCCGAATCTCGGGGGCTACACCCAGTGGGTGAGCTAGCGCGCCCCCACTAAGAGCACGCAGGATGGCCTCCCGGCATCGCTTGCAACTACCCAATCACCAAGACACGCTAGCCGCCCGCCGCCTCCTCTGCGGTCTTCCTCATCTTTGGCGCACCAATCGGTATCCCCTCCGGTGCCCCGGCCGGCATCGCCTGCAACATCCCTTCCGGGGTAGCCCCCCTCCGCCTCCTTCCACCTCCACCCGCTCAACCACGTCTTTCCATGGTGGGGTGTGGTCGTCAATCTCCACGACCTCCCGGTCATCCACCACCATCTCCACCCGGCTGTCCGGGTCGCACACCTCCTCCAACGGCGGCATGATGACCGTTTCTGTCGGCTCCATGCTCGCCTACATCTCCGGCCAAGACTTCTCCCCGCTGGCTTGCCCGCTCGCCCCAGCGGCCCTCGCCCACGCCTGGGCCAAAGCTTCCTACGAGACCCGGACGGCTGCCGCCGCCGCCCCAGGGCCTTGTTTCGGTCCCGCCAGGCACATCGCTCCACGTCCTTTGGGTCTAGACCAAGGTCCTCCTCGGCAGAGCCCGTGGGAAGGTGGATGGTGCTGCTTCGGGGTCTTCGGAATGAGAAGCCACCCCCGGACGCGGCATCCGTCGCCGCCAGTGCCAAGTCCAACGGCGACCTAGATCACAACAAGAAAAGTATGAGAAAAGAGTGACTCGGCAGCATGCCGGAGTAAGCAAGGAAGCATACCCAATCGCCATCGGGATGGCCTATCTCGTCGGCACCGCTGGGATGGTGCGGCACCTCTTCTTGGTGGCCGGCTTGCCGCCCGCGGCTGGGTCGGCCATGCGCTTCACAGTCGGCTTCGAGGGCACCAGTTCCTTCCCGTGCAGCAGGCTCAACCCACCGTCGTTCGTCTTCTTCTGTCGTCTTGAATGGTCGGCATTGCCGCCTCCTCCCCTCAGTGGTGCTGCACCATCAGCGTGCGTCAAGACCCCCCACGTCGTCGTCTGACCTATCTCGCAGGAGATCAGAACACGAGAAGTACCCGTGCAGCACGCCTTGCCGGCCTCGGCATCAGCAGCCTCCGGGTTCTCGGCGGAGGACTCCGCCCCCACCCACCCGGGCGGTCCTACTCGATGGCTGGTACCTATGTCGTCTTTCCAACATACCAATACCGGATGGCGTTCAGCAGCACCTCCCTTGTCGCATCAGGATGAAGAAAGATATGGCACATAGCGAAATACGGAGATCAATGACTCACCGCCAGCACTGGGTTCCCTTGGCTGTAGGGCGCCTTCCTGAAGTGCCACTCCTCCAGCATCCCGGCCTTTGAGATGTCTTTGACCCGGCCAAGGATCTGCTCCTGCATCAGCCGCTTGGATGACATTTGGTTGGGGTCCTGCACTACAAAAAAGAGACACATCCATGACATTTTGGGCCGAATGAAGATATTTGTAACAAAACTCAGTATCATCATAGATGGGGTGGGCTCCTACTTCTATGAAAAAAAATCATGACAGAAAATGGGCTTTTTGTCCTGGGCTGCCGGAGACGCCGCTGCATGACATTCTTCGGGCATCCATGATAGAAAATACCGTGGTAGAAGCAAGGGCGAGGAAAATATCAGGGAGTTCCCGGTTACGGTCGGTGGTCGGGGCCGAGCGTTGCATGGAGGTTTGCGTGTTTCCCTCGCACACGTACGCACGTGTGTGAGAGGCATTGCCCTCTAACTAAACCCGAGCAATTGAACTGCAGGCTACGTGTTACTGAACCCGAGAGATTGATCCCTAGCTGTTAAGTGAAACCGATCGAGCGCTTCCTTCGCTACTGCTGCTAACTGAAGCCGACCGAACCTGCTGCCTCTTGATGAACAGTGAGCGTTGTTGGGGGGTTGGATGAATAGTTCCCGGTGGGGGGTTGGATGAACAGGACACCATGGTAGTAGAGGCCGTTGCCGCTGGATGAACAGGACCCTGACCAAGCCGGTTGGGGGTGGATGAACAGGACCCCGTGGAGGGCTGGATGAACAGGACCCTGTGGAGGGCTGGTTGAACAGTAGCCGGTGGAGGGCTGGATGAACAGTATACCGTGGAGGGGTGGTTGAACAGGACCCCATGGATAGGGCTGGTTGAACAGTAGCCGGTGGAGGAGTGGTGGAGGCTGGATGAATAGGAGCCCATGGATGAATAGTCGCAAGTGGAGGCTATAGGAGGTCGACGACGAATGAATAGCAGCTCGTGGAAGCTGGAGGAGGTCGACGGTGGAGATGAACAGTAGCCCGTGGAGTCCCGTTTTGCGGCACCTCACACCCCTCCGGATGAACAAGACCCCCATTTCGACTGTAGCGCTCGAACACAAGTCCGTTTCCTCCGTTTGCGGTACACCACACCCCTCGCGAACAACAGGACCCCGTTTCGACCATAGAAGGTCCAAGAGAAGTCCTCTTCCTATGTTTTGCGGTATGCTAGACCCCTCCCGATGGACAGCATGCTGTCTTGACTGTGGCCGGTCGAACAGAAGGCCGTTTCCTCCGTTCTGCGATATGCTAGGCCTCGTTTCGATTGGTTGTTCCATCCAAGCCGGTTGGCTCCCGGTGAACATAACGACACAGTTTCTCCACTCCGACCCAGCTGGTTGGCTGCTAATGAGCAGGACACCGTTGCTTCCTCTGTATGAACACGAGCCCTCGCTGTACGTATGCGTGAGTAGACGTTTGAGACCACGCCTGTATGTACGTATGTGGCAGTGTTTACTTTCTTGCACCATGGCTCTATGTACGTGTACACGATATTAACGGGACTGCGTGACATGCTACATGCGCGCGTCTTCTAAGACATGTGCGCGCCTATACTACAACATGCGCCCTTCCTTACTTGGCCATGGTTCATGGCTGCAGCTTGCAGACAGACCAATCATATGTACATACACGTTCGCGACCAGAATGACAACGCTCCATATGCTTTGACCAGGTGGGTCGCGACTATCACGGAGGATAATGAGGCACTTCCTTGTGTGCGAAGATGTAACTTGTGGATCCTAGCAGTCAGGGGGGAAACATTTTTTTGCAAAATACAGTGGCCCATCTGGTGGGTCCCTGCTGTCAGGTGGAGGAACCATTATTTTCCGTGTAATAAGGAGGCACTTCATTGCTGCGGTCGTGGAGCCAGTTGTCATCCTCTCCATGTACAGTACTCTTCGGATGGAAGTCGTTCCTTGACCACATTAACCATGCCGCACCGAGAGCACCAAAGCGGTTGGCGACGGCGAGGCCTAGGAAGGGGACGATGCGGAGCCGGGGAAGACGGGCAATGGATGCCCACGCGGAGAGGAGTACGAGGGTTCACTGGTTCGGCTGCGGTGTGAGGCCGGCTGCAGAATAACAAGGGGGTGTGTGAGTAGAGGGATGGCCTGGCCAGCGGCGGGAGTAGTAGGGGGCGGTGAGGCCTCTGCGGTAGCACAACCGGCCACGGGAGGCAGGAGCAGGTGGCACGACCGGCGCTGGTTGACAAAGCCCTCCATCCGTAATAGTAGGCCCACAAGTCAGCCTCCAACTATGGTGGGTCCCAGCTAGCAGGTGTCGTGGTTCTAAGTTTGACAGTAGAATAGGGGTACGTAAGACGAGGCAAGATCCCAACTACGATGAGTTTGTGCATGCAAGATTTACGAGTTCAGGCCCTTCCCGGAGGAAGTAAAAGCCCTATGTCTTAGTGCCCGGAGGCGGTCGACTGGATTATGCGTGAGGTTAGGGGTGCGAACCCTTGTCATTATGGAGGGGGTGGCTTATATAGAGTGAGCTAGGACCCCGGCCAGCCCACGTTACAAGGAGTTAAATGTACATTAAGGAGAGACATTACTGGTAACGTCGACAATAAAGACATATAAATGATCATTAATGCTACGGAGTGAACGTGTGACCATTGCCATCCTGAATGAATTTAGATCTTCTATACTCTGAGTGGTTTCTTGGTATGGTCGAATGATGATATACTTGTCGAATGGAATTGGGTTATCCGAGTGGAATTGTTGGTCGAGTGGATTGTACTCTGAGGTGATTCCAGTCGATGGATGCTGTTGTGCTTTGAATTCGTTGATCTTAGGGCGGTGTCCTTGGGAAGGGCATCTAGGTCAGGCCTATTACCCTACCCTAGGTACATGTCATTGTCATTAGCCCCCGAATGGGTCGAGGTCCGATTGGAGAAGAGGTTGAAGATGGTTCTGACCCGATTCTTATGCCTCGGGGGCATTTTACCTGGGTCGGCGAACCACGCTAGAACTTCAACTTTATTTTCAGTCGCCTTGATCCATTCAGTGTCTGTCGAGTGAACTTATTCTGATATGCTTCGAGTGTTGGAGTGGTATGAAATCTTTGGCGTGATTGGTTGCACTACCATTCCCGGACCTCACGAGATTCAAAATTTGGGGAAGCGCGCAAGATGGAGGGCGCCGCAGTAAATGGGACAGATTAGGTAGGGGCACCTCGATCTCTGCGCCACCTTTATCGCCACGTACCGAGCGCGCGTCTGTTGCGTGGTTTGATAGGATCTCTCGGGCCCGCATCTCAGCCACTTGGAGGCGGGCTAATAAAAACACCATGGCTGGTGTGTCTGCATAGCCCATCCCATTATTCTTCTTCCTCTGCCTCTCCACCTTGCTCTCCGCTGCTCTCGATGCCATCGCTCCACCCGTGCGCACTCCGCGGTGATGGGGAAGGACAAGACAAGGCCTTGGAGCGTGCCAAGAAGGCGACGGTGACGGCGACTGTGAAGCCGAAGGGCAAGCAGATGAGTCGGGGGTATCATCTTCGAGGTTTGGCCTGTCGCCCGGCTAGATCCAGGGTGACTGGATTCGGTCCACGATTCAGCAGGAGGATCTGGAGGATCTAGCCGCAGGGGGCTTGATCACACACGGATCTTGGAGGCTGCCGGGCAGCGAGACCAAGCCGCAGCCGCAGGAGGGTGGGTGCGTCCTCCTAGCGACTCACACTGACCATGGTTTCTCTCTGCCCCCATCCTTTCTTCCGGGGTTTTCTGAACTTTTTTGGAGCCCAACTTCATCACTTTACTCCCAACACCATCACGTACCTCGCTGCATTTGTTTCCATGTGTGAGAATTTCCTGGGCTGTCGACCGCATTGGGGTCTCTTCAAACACATCTTTACCTGTCACTCTCAGTCTGTGAAAAAGGCTATTCCGAGTGATGAGAGGACGCACGTGATCCAGATGTGTGGAGGTCTAGGGATTCAGATGAGATGAAAAAGTACTTTTCCAGCTGTGATTCTTCCGGAATCAGTTAGAGGGCGGCAATCGATCTGGTTTTATTGCAAGGACCAACCGACTCCTGGTCAGTCGACCGGTCTTCCTCCCTTCTCCATGGAGCGAGTCCAGCACCCCATTTCTTTGAAAGTAACTCCGGTAGAGAAAGCAGAGGCGAACATGCTGGTGGAATGAGTGGTCCAATTAGTGCGCGACGGTGTGACTAGTATGGACTTGCTGGAGGTGTATCTCAGTCGAGTGTCCAGCAACTCCAGGCCCGCGATCATCCTATGTCGATGTACTCAAGTATTGAAGACACCACTCAGATCCACTCGGAGGAGGTCACCAAGGAAACGGTGGAGCTGTGGTTGCAGGGCATCACTGGAAACAAAGACAACCCCAGGGGGTCTAGGAGAGTTCTAGCATTCGATGCTGACAATGAACCTGAAAAGGTCTGTCCTTTACTGCCAAGTGTTTCTTCATTCTGATTTGTAACTGTCCTTGTGCTCGACTGATGTCTGTGCTATTCTTCGCCTTGCAGGTTTACATTGAGATGTACTCGATGCCCAATGGAGAGCAGGATAAGGAAGGAGAGGCGAGCGGAGGTGAAAGCGGAGACTGGAAATCCAATGAAGAAGACGGAGGAGAGTGAGGACTCAAGCGATGGTGAGGAGGTCAACTCCCCACCCCGCACTGAAAGGTGCTCCAAGAAGACTCATGATCCAGTAAGTATCCGTGGCAAAGCGGTCGCGCAGACCTCGAAGCGCACATGGACTTCCTCCCCCGTTCCGACTGAAAAGGCCCTGATGCAACCCAGGGTTGCGGCTCCCAAACCTCGGAAGACCCTTCCTAAGATCAAGGTTGACGTTCCTATCGCCTCCGGGTAAGCGTTTTGTTTTCTCTCTTTATTCAAGAGCCTCTTAAGTAGCTGCAGACTCATTTTCTTGCTTGACCGAGTGAGTTCAGAAACTTGCAGTGCTTCTACCTCCGGGACTTCCATGGATATTTACAGAGATGAAGATGATGCGGAACTGGAAGATGCGGCTACCTCCAAAGAAGGTATGACTATGCCATCTTGCCTCCATTTTTTCAACTAATTTGTAAGTTGACTGATATCTTACAGTCGAATCTTTTGCAGCGTCGCAACATGTTATTGAACTTCCGGACGACGATGAAGATATGCCCTAGAGGCCTACGGGAAGGAGAGGCTGGAGCTCGGCCAGGAGGGCGCCAGCCGGAAAAACAGCTCAAACGACATCAGTGCTCGAACCGGTGATCCAGCAGTCCGGAGACTTCAATCAGGCATCTGTCACTTTTGCTGATCCTATGTCGACTGAACGTCTTTCAGCATCGACTGCTCAAGATCCTGCTTCATCTGTACCACTCCATACTTTAGATCCTCAGACTACTTTGACTATTCCACCATCTTCGCTATTCGTCACCCATCATGTCCCCGAGGATCAGGCGAGCGCTGCTAAAGAAGCTATACGCCAAGCAAGCCTTATGATGGAGCGGATGAAGACGGTGCGTGAGACCAGTCAAGTTGCCTATGACGCCAGTGCAGCTCTTCAAGCCAACGTCTAGGTTAGTTAATTTCTGACTGATCTTCTAGCTTGACACTTGAAAACTGCTGCTTTATTATTGGTAAGATGTCTGTGGATGAGCGTTTTCAAACCTTTTCAAACTTTATGCGCATCTCTCATGATTCTGCATCTGTTCACCCACTGGGTGCCTTCTTTTACATTGCAACCTTGTTCACTTGAGACGACCTTGTCTCATTGAGTGAACTGTCAAATCAGTAGGGGCACGTAGAGTGCACCCACTGGATGTAGTCCCCGAGACCATCGTCGAATATTTGATACGGGGGGGGGGGTCTTAGATCTCGTTTATACTATATTCACTCGGTCTTGAACAGATCCCGTCGAGTGAACTCTTAAACTAGTGGGGGCATGCCAAGTGCACCCACTGGGTGTAGTCCCCGAGATCGTGGTCTACTGCGAGCAGTCAGCGGTGGTCTGAGAATCAATGTTGCAGTTGCTTTTCTCAATCTTATTTTTGGGCGACTGGGTTGACCAAGTCGAGTACCGAACCGAACCAGTGGGGGCACGCCAAGTGCACCCACTTGGTGTAGTCCCCGAGACAACTGTTGGATGTTTGATTCTATAGTAGTGTTAGAACTCTTTTTGTCGTAATATTCTGAACTTGTACTTCATTTCTGTCAACTGACATATCTCATTCACTGACTTCATAAATCAAGTGAGCTCAGATCCCAATTTGCTGAATTCGAGAGGAAGCAGATCCAGCTTAATCTTGATCTGGACTTGGCCAAGCAGAACTTGCAGAAGGGTAAGGACAAAACAGCTGGTATGGAAGGTAAAAGCTTACCGCCTGTGAGATTGGACTGTCTCCTGTGTCATCTTTACTTTCTTCTTTTTGAACCGAGTGTTGTTATTTTTTTAGAGAAAATGAGGCAGGCTTTGGCACAGAAGAACCTTGATCTTGCTGCAGTGCAGAAAAAGGCATAAGAGAAAATAGCACTCGCTTGCAAGAAGCTGGCTTTAGTCAGGAAGTTAGACGAAGATAACGCCAAGCTGAAGACTGCTCTTGATGAAGCCAACAAAGAAGTGACACATCTGAAGAAGGACAAGGGAGCCCTGAATGACAAGATTGCAGATCTCTCGCAGAAGAGGGACGAGCTAGAGGTTTATCTAGGGGGACTTGCCAAGAAGCTGGTCCTTATGCTTGAAGGTATTTTCTCTTGCTCGACTAGTTTCTCTTAACAGTTGCTGATTCTTCACACAACTCTTCAACTCATTTATTATGTTGTGTTGTGCAGAATTTTTCCAAAACTTTGAAGAAGAGACTGGGCTGATTGAAACGAGCTTGGACCACATCAACTCTCCTGTTAAGGATGAAGCTGCCATGAATGTACTTTGACTGGAAACTCGCCTTGCCAACATCGTGGATTATCTGGCTCGACTGAAGGTTGCGGTTTCACGAGTCGACGCGGAGCTCTGACCAAAGGAGAGATTCCAGAATGACCTCGAGTCTCTGATGACTCTCCTCGGCAAGATCCCCGATCGAGTGCAGGCATGGAAGAAGTCATCCGCCCGATGTGGTGCTGATGTGGCTATGTCTCTGGTTCGTGTCCATTGCAAAGAGGCCAAGGAAGAGAAGCTAGGAGCGCTCAAGGTCTCCAACACCAAGCATCTCCAATTCTAGTCCTTCATGGAGACCTTCATTGAAGCAGCCACTCGCATTGCGGACGTAATTGACCTAGACGAATTCGTCGAGCCTGCCAGCCCTCCTCCCGCGGAGTGAACAAACTATATGCCTTAATTAAATTTGCCTCGAAATGTCGAGTGATTTTGTAACCGTTAAAACTCCTTCGAGCCTGATGCCCGAGCACATTTATCTGCAGTTCTCAACCTCGTGAGACTTATCTAGACTTAGATTTTCTTTGAATATGTTTGTCTTCATCTTTGCTACTTTTGAATCCTCTGACTCCGAGTAAAACATGAGTCTTCACTCAGAACTACCATTAGATTTTTGATGCAGCGCCGACGAAAGGGTTGTGGGCATGAGCATTAGGTGCCGCACACAACCTGCACCTAGTCATCTTCGTAGATCAGGATGGAGCATACGTCGTACTTGTGAGGCAGCTATGTCGAGTGGGTCATGGACAAGAGCACTAGGTGCTATGCATGACCTGCACTTCGTCATCCTTGCAGATCGGGATGGACCGCACATTGTACTTGTGACGCAGCTCCGTCGAGTGGGTCATGGACAAGAGCACTAGGTGCTAAGCACGACCTGCACTTCGTCGTCCTTGTGGAACGAGATGGAGTGCACATTGTACTTGTGACGCAGCTCCGTCGAGTGGGTCATGGATAGGAGCACAAGGTGTCGTGCACGACCTGCACTTCATCGTCCTTGCGGAACGGGATGGAGCAAAGAATGTACTTGAGACTTAGCCACTAGGAGTGGTTTTTAACTTAGGCGAGTACGAGACTGCAACTAAGCCTCCGAGAGAGAGGGTTGCTCTTCACTCAGTAGTATTTTTAAAACTTAGGCGAGTACAGGATAGCAGCTAAGCCCCCGAGTGGGAGGATTGCTCTCTACTCTGTAGGATTTTTAAAACTTAGGCGAGTACAGGACTGCAGCTAAGCCCCAGAGTGGGAGGATTGCACTCCACTTGGTAGGATTTTTAAAACTTAGGCGAGTATAGGACTGCAGCTAAGCCCCCGAGTGGGAGGATTGCTCTCCACTCAATAGGATTTTTAA
>NC_041388.1:474501756-474566231 GCF_002162155.2 Triticum dicoccoides | reverse complement strand
GGGAGGATTGCTCTCCACTCGGTAGGATTTTTAAAACTTAGGCGAGTACAGGATTGCAGCTAAGCCCCCGAGTGGGAGGATTGCTCTCCACTCGGTAGGATTTTTAAAACTTAGGCGAGTGCAAGACTGCACCTAAGCCCCCGAGTGGGAGGATTGCTCTCCACTCTGTAGGATTTTTAGAACTTAGGCGAGCACAAGACTGCAGCTAAGCCCCCGAGTGGGAGGATTGCTCTCCACTCAATAGGATTTTTTAAACTTAGGCGAGTACAGGACTGCAGCTAAGCCCTCGAGTGGGAGGATTGCTCTCCACTTGGTAGGATTTTAGAAACTTAGGCGAATCAGATTCGCGGCTAAGCCCCCGAGTGAGAGGATTGCTCACCACTGGGAGTAGTTCTTGAAACTTAGGCGAATCAGGTTCGCGGCTAAGCCACCCACTTGGGTTTTTTTTGAACACATGCATATGCAACAACAATCATTTAAGTGATTGTAAAACTACGTCTTTGATAATCAATCTAAAAGGTACTTCTTATTACACCTCATCAGTCTGAACGTTCAAGTATGAAAATGGCGGAGCAGCTCCGCATTCCAAGCGTGTGGCTCGTCTTTCTTCTGTTCCACATTGTAGAGGTGATACGCTCCATTGCAGAGCACCTTGGTCATGATGAAGGGACCTTCCTAAGTAGGAGCAAGCTTGTGAGGCTGTTGCGGATCCACTCGGAGCACAAGGTATCCTTCCTAAAATGCTCGACCTCTCACGTTTCTGGCACGGAATCGACGAAGGTCTTGCTGATAAATGGTCGACCGGATCAAGGCCATCTCTCTATCTTCTTCTATAAGGTCAACATAATCTTGCCGAGCCTGCTCAGCTTTAGCTTGTGAGAAAAGTTCCACTCGGGGCGCGTTCTGAAGCAAATCGCTTGGCAGCACGGCTTCAGCCCCATAGACCATGAAGAAGGGAGTCCAACTAGTCGACCGATTTGGTGTTGTTCTCAATCCCCAGAGGACTTATGGTAACTCGTCTACCCAAGCAGTTGCTGCATGCTTGAGGTCACGCATCAACCGGGGTTTCAGCCCTTGGAGGATCAAACCATTTGCTCTCTCCGCCTGCCCATTCGACTACAGATGCACGACAGATGCGTAGTCGACCCGAGTTCCTAGGAGGCGCAGAATGCTCTGAACTCATCAAAATCAAAGTTTGAGCCATTATCTATGATAATACTATGAGGGACTCCATATCTGAATGTCAGTTATCTGATGAAACTAATGGCAGTGCTTGAATCTAGATTCTTAATAGGTTTGGCTTCGATCCATTCAGTGAACTTGTCGACTGCCACAAGAAAATGAGTGAAACCGCTCCTGCCGATCCTCAGAGGTCCCACCATATCCAATCCCCAAACAGCAAATGGCCAGACGAGTGGTATGGTCTTCAAGGCTGATGCTAGTTTGTGGGACATGTTGGAGTAGAACCGACAGCCCTCACACTTGTCGACTATTTCTTTTGCCATTTCATTTGCTCGCGGCCAGTAAAAACCCGCTCGGTATGCTTTAGCCATGTGGAGGTGCTCCAAGAACACATTGCTGGGAATAGGCTCGCGCTTGGAGCCTATCTTCGCCAAATCATCAGCTGCTTGATTCTTGACTCGGGGTATGTGGTGGAGCTCTAACCCCTCAAACTTCTTTTCCAACTTCCTCACTGCATTGCAATAGCGAGTCATAGATGGGCTCCTGATATCCCATTCCTTCATCACTTGATTGACCACTAAATCTGAATCGCCGTAAACCATTAGGCGACGGACGCTGAGTGAAATGTCCATACGCAACCCGTACAGAAGTGCCTCATATTCAGCTTCATTGTTGGAGGAATCAAAGTGAATCTGGAGAACATAACTGAGTTTGTCGCCTCGTGGGGATACCAGGACTACCCCAGCACCAGAACCATTCAGCATCTTGGAACATCAAAGAACATAGTCCAATGTTCCGAGTGAATTTGAGTCGGTTGTTGCTGATCACTCCACTCGGCGAGGAAATCTGCTATTGCTTGGGACTTGATTGCTTTCTTTGCCTCAAACTTGATATCCAACGAAAGGAGTTCAATCACCCACTTCGCCACTCGAAAAGTTGCATCTCTGTTTGTTCAGAATTTCTGATAATGGAGCATCACTGATGACCGACACCGTGTGATCTGAGAAGTAGTGTGCAACTTTCTTTGTCATCAAATAAATTCCATAACCAAGCTTCTGATAATGCGAATATCTCTACTTGGACGGAGTCAAAACTTCATAAATATAGTACACTGGGCGCTGAACTTTGTAGGCTTTGCCTTTGTCTTCCCACTCGACCGTGAGCACTATACTAACAACTTGTCCAGTGGCTGCAATATAAAACAGTAAAGGTCCTTTGCTGATTGGTGTAGCAAGCACCGGCTGGATAGAAAGCGGAGCTTTGAGCTCTACAAACGCTACGTTAGCTTCAGAAGTCCATTTGAACTTGTCAGATTTCTTCATCTATTGGTAAAGACGTAATGCCTTTTCACCAAGACGAGAAATGAATCTGTTGGCGTTCTGGGAACGGGGGTCCCCAGACATGCCTGCCTGCGGCCCACCACGTGGCTTTGCTAGCAGGCCTATACGGCCCATCTTCATCAATAAGGAATCAAGACCCTCGCGAGGGGCCAAGCCTCGCGAGGCGGACGACACAGGACCTCCTTAGGAGCGGCCTCACCAGGCTGGCTCGTGAGGGGCGGAGAGTTCAAGGCCAGGCAAACCTCACGAGGTTCTCGTGACGTAAGCCATGACGATCGAAGACCAGGTGGGCGCCAGCGTGCGCATCGTCCTTATTTCCTCTTTGGTGCTAAGGGGGCAAGCGCAGGCGTGGAGTACCGAGGCGTCAAGCAAAGGTTTCTATATTGGTGCAACGAGACCAAGACCAGAAGGACGGCAAGACGGAGGTCACCGTGGAGCCCAAGACAGCATCACCACCAGAGCCTTTGGCAGGCGAAGACTGCTTTTGTCAGGATAACTTGTACTAGCTGTCCCCTTTGAAATTGGCCGTTGTTGGCTCCCTTCCCGCTCAATATTTGGGCAGAGGACCAGGGCCTCTATAAATAGAACTAGCCACCACCATAGTAGGGTGGACGAAGATATGAGTCAAGAACAGAACCCTAGACCGCATCCTCACACACACACACACAAGTTCACCAAGAACAAGAACACCTCAACCTCAGGAGGTTGTTCTTCCCCTTGTACTGTTTGTCCTCAGCCCAAGAGGCAATCCACCACCACCACACTGGAGTAGGGTATTACACCACAACGGTGGCTCAAACCAGTATAAATCTTGTGTCTTTGTGTTGCGAGTTTGTCGAGTTAGTTCATGAGATCTAGGCTAAGTTAGGACGTGGATCGATAGGGGGGAGATCTTCGCGTGCACCCAAGTGTTCGAGCCTTAAGGGTTTTGCCAGAACCTGTGATCGGACATTTGGCGCGCCAGGTAGGGGTGCGCCAAAGCTTCCTTCCCGTCGCTCCGCGTCACGTCGCTTCATCGTCTCCATGGCAGATGCACATCGCGCCCGTGTCGAGCGCCGCTCTGCCCTCGCCACCCATGTTTCTCAGACGGCCCCTGTCGGCGGGCCACCCCGTCGCTCTCCGTCGCTTGCTGCCAACGCCGCCACCGGCCCGGCGGGGAACGAGCAGCAAGCATCCTCGCTGCACCCCTCGGTGCGACAGGAGGGCCGCACCGCACCCCATCGCTGACTCCCGCTGGTTCGTCGTCTCACGCTCGTCGCGTTCCCATGGATGCACAGGCCGCACTCCTCATGGCGCACGAGCTCCTGCGCTACCGCCCAGTCGACGACTCAGGGAGTCCTGGACTAAGGGGTCCTCGGGCGTCCGGCCTGTTATCTATGGGCCGGACTGATGAGCTGTGAAGATATGAAGACCAAAGACTGTATCCATGTCCGGATGGGACTCTCCTTGGCGTGGAAGGCAATCTTGGCGAACAACTATGAAGATTCAATCTTATGTAACCGACTCTATGTATCCCTAGATCCCCCTCGGTGTCTATATAAACCGGAGGGTGTAGTCCGGAAAGGATATACTCAATACCGTAGTCATACAGGCTAGAATTCTAGGGTTTAGCCATTACGATCTCGTGGTAGATAACTCTTGTAATACTCATATTCATCAAGATCAATCGAGCAGGAAGTAGGGTATTACCTCCATAGAGAGGGCCCCAACTTGGGTAAACATCGTGTCCCCTGTCTCCAGTTACCATCAACCTTATACGCACAGTTCGGGACCCCCTACTCGAGATCCGCCGGTTTTGACACCGACATTGGTGCTTTCATTGAGAGTTCCTCTGTGCCGTCGCTGAAAGGGTCGATGGCCCCTTCAATCGTCAATAATGATGATGCCTGTGGAGAAACTTTCCTCCCTGGACAGATCTTCGCGTTCGGTGGCTTCGCACTGCGGGCTAACACGTTTGGCCATCTGGAGCAGATCGAAAGCTACGCCCCTGGCCATCAGGTCAGATTCGGGAGCTTGAACTACGTCGCGGACATCTGTGGAGACTTGATCTTCGCTGGATTCGATACCGTGTGGCCGCTTCTGGTAACCCCGATGATCATGACCTAAATCTGTCATCGGGCCGCATCCAGGAAATCGCTCCTGTAACCGCTCTGGCCCTAGAGCCAGAGCAGGCCGCGCCATCCAAAGACGGGAGGATTAACCCCACCTTGGCGGCCGCAGATTCCACGGCGTTGGAGCCGCAAATGGACATGATCTCACACGATTCTTATGCTACCGGAACGCCGGACTCGTCTCCGGCCATAGGTTCTGAACTGCGCGAGCCCGTGGGCGCCGAGCTTGATTGGTTATTGATCTCCAAATTCAGCGCCGCAGACATCTTACAACACTCACCTTTGGGCGATGTGCTAAAGTCATTAAAAAACCTGTCCTTGGCAGAGGACTCTCAGCCGAACTATATCCTGCTCGAACTAGGGGCTGACGATGGAGAACTTTACTTCCCACCCGCCACCCACTTTATAGCAACGATCGAGGATTTGACCGACGAGCTTGATTACGACTCCAAGGACATCGATGGTATGGACGGCGATGCCAGAGAAGAGGAGGCCCAGAACCCGCCGTTCACCGGACGATGGGCGGCCACTTCCTCGTATGGCATATACATGGTGGATGCACCAAAGGAGCACAACGGTGATGATAAGGAAGACCCAGCTGAGGATAAACCTTCTGAAATACAGTCCAAGCGCCAGCGTCAGCTGCGCCGCTCTAAGTCACACCATAGTAAAGACAGCAACACCAGCACAAGAGAAGATGACACTCCGGAAGGTGCCAAAGACAACGAAGACCCCGTCGATAAACAAACAAACAAGAAGAACGGGAAGATGAGCAGGTTAGCCCTATTAAATAGGCCACGCACGAAGATTTGGAGGACGATAATTACCTTCCGCTCTCCGAAGATGAAATGAGCCTCGGCACAGAAGATTTCATCATGCCTGAGGAACCTCTTGAGCAGGAGCGCTTCAAGCGCCAGCTAATAGCCACGGCAAGGAGCCTGAAAAAGAAGCAGTAGTAGCTTCAAGCTGACCAAGATCTGCTCAATGATAAATGGACTGATGTCCTAACAGCCTAAGAATACAGCCTCAAGCGCCCAACCAAAAGCTACCCAAAGCGCAGATTGCTACCTTAGTTCGACGACGAGGCGCCGGAGTACATACCACCATCGCACAATACGGCCGACCGACCACCACGTGGTCGGGACAAAACAACAACTCATGCCGAACACCAGCCCACCCCACCTCATCTCTCAGGCAGAGATAAATCAGCCCACGGCCATACATATGACCTCCGGCAGAACCTGAACAATAAAGCAGGACATACAAGATCAATCTACGGATCACGAGAACACGCCTCGACATGTGACCACGACCACCAATTCGGACATGACAAACCCAGTCATGCGGGGCTGAACACCATAGACAGATGCTATCAGAGCTGCGTCACGATACGGCCCGATATAGAGGCCCCGCACACCCTCATTGCTTCACTGATGAGGTCCTGGATCACGAATTCCCCGAAGGATTCAAGCCCGTGAACATAGAATCATACGATGGAACCACAGACCCCGCGGTGTGGATCGAGGACTTCATTCTCCACATCCATATGGCCCGCGGAGGTGACCTCCACGCCATAAAATACCTCCCTCTAAAACTCAAAGGGCCAGCTCAGCATTGGCTAAACAGTATGCCTGAAAATTCCATTGGTAGCTGGGAGGACTTGGAAGAGGCTTTCCTCAATAACTTCCAAGGTACATATGTTCGACCTCTAGACGCTGATGACTTAAGCCATATAGTTCAATAGCCTGGAGAGTCCGCCAGGAAATTCTGGACAAGGTTCTTAACTAAAAAGAACCAAATTGTCGAATGTCCGGACGACGAAGCTCTAGCAGCTTTTAAACATAGCATCCGCGATGAATGGCTCGCTCGCCACCTCGGCCAAGAAAAGCCAAAATCCATGGCAGCCCTCACGGCACTCATGACCCGCTTTTGTGCGGGCGAGGACAGTTGGTTGGCACGTAGCAAAAGCAATACAAGCGACGCCGGCACCCCTGTTGTTAAAATCAATAAAGACAAGTCTCGACGCAATAGATACAAGCGCCGAAACAATAGTGACAACACCGAGGATACGGGGGTCAACGCCGGATTCAGTGACTCTAAGTCCAATCAGCCGAAGAAGCTATCCCAAAAGAACAATTCGGGCCCATCCAGCTTGCACCACATACTTGATCATCCATGCCAGGTTCACGGCACCCCCGACAAGCCTCCTAATCATACAAATAGAGAGTGTTGGGTTTGCAAACAGGTTGGCAAATTAAACACCGAGAACAGGGAAAAGGGATAGCAAAGTGAGGACGATGACGAAGAGCCATGGCAACCGAACACAGGGGGACAGAAGAAGATTCCCCCTCAGGTCAAAACAGTGAACATGATATATGCTGCCCACATCCCCAAGAGGGAGCGCAAGCGTGCGCTCAGGGACGTCTACGCGACAGAGCCAGTCGCCCCAAAATTCAATCCATGGTTGTCAGTGATCGCCAGGATCACCCGACCAGCATCCATCACGGAGGCTCAGCCGCACTGGTCTTAGACCCAATAATTGATGGGTTCCACCTGACTCGTGTCCTTATGGATGGTGGTAGCAGCCTCAATCTGCTCTATCAGGATACAGTGCGAAAAATGGAAATTTATCTATCAAGGATCAAGCCTACCAAGACCACCTTTAAAGGACTCATTCCAGGCGTAGAGGCCCGTTGTATGGGCTCAATCACACTAAAGGTTGTCTTCAGATCTCTGGACAACTTACGAAGTGAGGAGTTAGTCTTTGATATCGTACCATTTCGCAGCGGCTATCATGCACTGCTCGGACGAACTGCGTTTGCTCGAATCAACGCAGTACCACACTATGCTTATCTCAAGCATAAGATGCCCGGACCACGCGGCGTCATAACAGTCAATGGCAATACGGAACGCTCTCTCCGTAAAGAAGAGCACACATCTGCCCTAGCAGCAGAAGTACAAAGCGGCCTTCTCAAGCAGAACCTTCATTCGGCTGCCGAGCCCTCGGACACCCTTAAGAGGGTCTGAACTACTCTGCAGCAGGAGAGCTCGGCTCGTCAGGAGCTCGAATAGCAATCCGGCCTCTGTCTCAGTCCCGATCAAGCGGTGGCATGCGTGCCGCGCATACATAACTACACACTCAAAATTCCATGGGCATCGACGGAGGCATAGCTAGCTTGTGATCCAGGGCACTGCTCAACCGACATCGGATACACACATACTTTCACTTTTGATTGTTTTCTTTCAGGTTTTAATCCTACAGGCCCCATCCGGGGGGTCTGGTTATCGGTCCTCTTGAAGGATAAATACAACAAGATGGCGAGGAGCGCAGACATACGGGGACTTTTTAGGTGATTTCGTTAACGATAAATCTACCTGTTTTCCAGGACCCACATGCAGCCCTCCCCTAGTTTCGGCATGCTAAATAGCCTGTGGCTTATTGCACTACTTGTATCAATGAGCCTTGATGTACTAATTACATTACAATGAAAACAGTTTGTAGCTGGGGCTGTAGGACCCCAGTTTTTTACCTTTACGTCTTTTCTGTTTACTTTCTCTCTTTTCCTTTTCCAGTTTCCCTGTTGATAACCCCATCAGGTGGCACCCGTACACTTTGGTACGTTTTGATGTTTGCCAGGGGCTTTATAGCACCCCCACATTACGGCAACAAAAGTCCGAACACTTCTTATAAGTATAGTTCGGCACCCCGAATTTAGCATTATATGAATTGGCTCCGAATCATGTCTTTGGTCAATAGTTGGGTTGCCCGGCTCCTGTGCTTGCTACCCTATGTTCCACTACATCGGCTAGGGTAGTAAAGGGAGAACTACTACGATTGTGCCCTGGTATAAACCGGATGAGCACCTCAGTAGAGAAAGTTGAAATCTGACTGTCATGATGCGGCGAGAGCCGGTCAGCTGTTCGGAGGACTCAAATCGTTGGAGATTTTTCCGCATTACGTGAAGGATCGATACTTCCCGATCAGACGCTTACAACACTCTGGTTCGTATACCAGGGGCTGCACCTATCTTTTATTATAAAACTCCTATGGCTAAGTGAGGGCGTTCAAGCCGTATAGTTTGGTTGCCTGGTTCGTTGCGCTAAACAACTCCTTCAAGGACCATATAATTGGATCAAGATTGTTTAGATACCATCCCGAACACCTCCATACTACCTACGTGAGGGCAGAAGCCGACGACTGGCCAACCCTCAGATTTCATACAACACGGCCGCACAGGAGGATACAATCAAAACATAATAAAAATTATATTACAAAGCAAATTTGTTTTCATCATACAAGGCAAAATATGAAGGTGTTCATTCGAGAATAACTTCCTTCCCGCACTGTGTTGCTACAAGTCAAGATCCCTCCAGGACATCTGCAAAATGTCGCTCGGGTGTGCGGTGCTCCTTGCCCTCCGGTGGCCCCCAGGCCACCTCGACGGCGTCCATCTTCGCCCACCACATCTTGCAATGAGCGAAGGCCATGCGGGCACGCTTGATGCAGACTGATCGCTTGACGATGTCTAGCCGCGGACAAGCCTCCACCACTCGCTTCACGAGGCCAAAATAACTGCTAGGTATAGCTTCGGCTGGCCATAGTCGGATTACTAAATCCTTCATGGCTAGTTCAGCCATCCGATGCAGCTCGACCAACTATTTCAGTTGATCAGCAAAGGCCACCGGATGTTCCGGCACAGCATATTGCGACCAGAACAGCCTCTCCGGAGAATCCCCTTCCCTGGCTCGGAAGGTCCACAAAAGCCCCTGGGCAACTACGAATCCGGGTTAGTAAAAGGTATTTCCTCTCCGCATACTTGCTTTGCATGTTAAATGCCTTACCCGCTGCGATCTTCTTTGCCACTTGGATCTCCTGGAGAGCGTCCCGGGCCTCATTCCGTGCGACCTCTGCGCTCTGACGAGCCTTGTTAAGTTCGGCCTCTCGGGTCGACGCCTCGCGCTCCAAAGCTTTACACTTCTTCACTATGTCCTGGAGCTCCTGCTGGACCTCGCTGAGCCGGGCCTTCAGCTTCTTACGGGTGGCTTGCTGTTGGACAGCCTTCCCCTCGGCTTCGGCCAGGGCCTTTCTTAGGGCCTCGACCTCGGCCGTCACTTCTATACAAATCATGGCATTTTGGTCATCGCATATCATTTTCTTCTTTTCGAATATATAACATGTTATTGCTTACCTTGTTTCTCCTGGAGCCGCCTCTTTTAACATGGCTCAGCTCCCCCTCAGCCTCCGCCAGTTTCTGCTTCAGTCCGGAGACTTCGGCAGTATGCGAGGCCACGGCCAGCAACGACGCCTGTATTTAAGAAAAAATTAGTTAGTTTCCTGTCATAGGAGATTGATCCTCTGTCCTGTTTTTTCTTTTCAAACACCGAACAGTGTCTCAGGGGCTGCTGTCTACATTGGGATTCTCTCCTTTTGGTGTCACTTACCTCAAAACCTGTCAACAGGTTGCCACAGGCCTCGGTTAGTCTGCTCTTGGCGGACTGAACCCCCTCAGTCACCGTGCCCATAAGGACACGGTGCTCATCCATAATGGAAGCACATCGCAGTGCTTCTAGCAGATTATCCGGTGCCCCTGGTTGGATAGGGGGCACCGGCGGAACAGGCATCCCCCTTCTTTCAAAGGAGGGTGCGTGCTGGATTCCGGAGCCGCCTCGGTCTCTGGAATTGAGTCCAATTGAGGGCCGAATTGTATACGGCCCTCCCCGCCAGTCTCCGGGGGGATTGATTCCCCTTGGTGTCCTGCGACGGGGGTTTCGCCTTTAGGCACCTCCTGAGCCTACCCCCCGTCGGGAACAGTCCTTCGAGACAGCCCCTCCACTTCATCCCTGGTCTTGGGGGAGTGTGCGGCAGGCGGGGAGTCCAGTGAGCCTCCTGACGAGGATCACGGAGGGCTGTTATGGGCCGGACCAAACTAACATAACCAGTCATCTAGATACAATGAATAAGGGAAATTTCATGGGCAGATACGGTATTAGTACTTACGATGCGGCCCGAGGCTTAGCGTGTGGCCGTCTCTACGGACTGTCCTCGACGTCCCATGCATAGTTATCCGCAAGAGAGCCCTTCCCCCTTTTGGGCGCCTCCGCCTCTAGAGTTACGGAGGCCGTTCCTCCCCCCATCGTGGGGAGAGTCGCTCTCCTCCTCCTCATCCGCGTCGTCTTCGGCGGCACGGGAAGGGGCCTTGTCTTCAAACGTCGCGTCCGAGGTACCCTTGCAGTGGGGGCCGCTCCGGACCCCCTTGGCCTTTCCTGTGGCCTTCTTCTCTGGCGCCTTATAAGGCGCCAGCTCCAGCATCTTTGCTAAGCACGGGATGACTCGCGCCTCGGGCAAGGGAGCCAGACACCGGATCTCCTTCGTTTGCTTCAACCAGTACTGAAAAAGCAATGGTAATGAAAGCTTAGATATCATCCTTGAAACAAGCAAGTAAGGGATGTGTTGAAAACAACATACCTCGTTGTGGAGGTGATTTATGTCGTGACCCCGGTCCGAGCGAGTGGCCAACGGTATCTCGTTGCCCTTGAAAAGCAACTTCCAGGCATCTTCATGGCTCGTTTCGAAAAGCCTCACCAGGGTATGGTGTTTCTTTGGGTTGAAATCCCATAGAGGATGGCTTCGGCTCGGGCAGGGAAGGATTCGGCGCACCAACATCACTTGCATTATGTTGACAAGCTTGATGTCCCTATCGATCATACTTTGGGTACGCGTTTGTAGCGCAATCAGCTCGTCAGCCAAACACTAGTTTGGAATATTCTCGACCCAGGAGGTTAGCCGCACGGGGGCGCCGGAGTTGAATTCGGTAGCCGTGGCCCAGGTGGCATCGCTGGGTTCGGTGATGTAGAACCATAGCTTCTGCCATTCCTTGACAGATTCCATGAACCTTTTGGCCAAGAAACATTGGTAAGCTTGCTCATCATGGCAGCCCCACACTCTGTGTGTTGTCCGTCCAACACCTTGGGCTTCACGTTGAAGGTTTTCACCCACAAGCCGAAGTGGGGGTGGATGCGGAGGAAGGCCTCGCACACGACGATGAACGCCATGATATTGAGGAAGGAGTTCAGGGATAGATCGCGGAAGTCTATCCTGTAGTAGAACATTATCCCGGGGTGGAGTGGAAACCCTAGCCCACGGAGGAAATGAGGGATGAACACTTCCCTCTCGTTGGGCTTCGGTGTGGGGATGATTTGTCCCAGGGCTGGAAGACGGTGGGCGATTTCCTTAACAGACGAGGCCATCCATTTGCCTTGACCTCCGGATCCGGACATGGTTGAATGCTTTCTCGAGATAGGGAGATGAGAACTTGCACGTTGGAGCTCAAGAACGGAGAGGCAGGAAGAATGCGTGGGAGAAGAAAGGGGAATCTTATCTCCTTATAAGGGCGGTGAATATCGAACCCCCCGCCCCCCATTCGCCATAAAATTCGCCTGCTCCCAAGGGCTATGTAAACGGCATGATTGGGTTACCCACACTCGTATTGATGAGAATCCCGTAATAAGGGGACACGATCTCTGCTTTGACAAGACGTGCCAATGACAACCGCGTCTCGAAACAAGGGGCGAAAAATGGTTCGAAATTATGACCGGACAGGCGTGACGTCACATTACTAAAGTTGTCAGCAGATTCGACTCATGAGTTATTATATTCTCTTTGTGATTGTGTGCGATGTGTGTTACATGTCCGGACGCGATCAATTCGTCTGGAGACTATTTGGGAGTTCGGAAGGAGGAACCTGCCTTGCAATGCCGAAGATAGCAGTACACGCCGGATACCTTGTCATTGAAGACAGGTTCAGGGGCTACTGAGGGAGTCCTGGACTAAGGGGTCCACGGGCGTCCGACCTGTTATCTATGGGCCGGACTGATGGGTTGTGAAGAGATGAAGACCGAAGACTGTATCTGTGTCCGGATGGGACTCTCCTTGGCGTGGAAGGCAAGCTTGGCGAACAACTATGAAGATTCCATATTATGTAACCGACTCTATATTGCCCTAGATCCTCCTCGGTGTCTATATAAACCGGAGGGTGTAGTCCAGAAAGGATATACTCAATACCATAGTCATGCAGGCTAGACTTCTAGGGTTTAGCCATTACGATCTTGTGGTAGATCAACTCTTGTATTACTCACATTCATCAACATCAATCAAGCAGGAAGTAGGGTAATACCTCCATAGAGAGGGCCCGAACCTGGGTAAACATTGTGTCCCCTGTCTCATGTTACCACCAACCTTAGACGCACAGTTCGGGACCCCCTACCCGAGATCCGCTGGTTTTGACACTGACAATGACCTCTACGAGGACTGCCTTGACCGCATCGCCGAGCTTGTCCACACCGCAGGGGGCTCCCATGCGTCGTCCCACTCCCTACATCGCCCTCCGCTAGCCACGGGCGACGCAGCTCATGAAGCACCTCCACCACCTCTGCCCCAAGACAACGCCCTGGTGCCATGGCACGCGGCTCCATGGTGCGACCCACCACGTCTGGCGCCCGCGCGTGAAGAAAGAAGCTGTCAAGAAGTTCCTCAACCGCAAGCAAACGCTCCGCCACTCCTTGCTCTGCCACGCCAGGATCATTTGCTGCGGCAAGGCCCCGCGCCGCTGGCCGTAGCAGCGTGCGGGCGCCGAGACCAAGCTCCACCTCCAAGGCAGGCCCCGGTGACCCCGGCCGGCTGCTGCGCCTTCACCCCCAAGCTCGCAGCGTCGCCTGGCCGGGTAAGTTCATGTCAGATCTACCTCCTTGCTATGACGGAACCCCAACCCCGCGAAGTTCATGCGGCTCTACGAGCTGAGCATCGAGGCGGCCAACGGCGACGAGAAAGTCATCGCGAGCAGGTTTCCCATGGCTCTCAAGGATGGCCCTCGCTCCTGGCTCCTGAACCTGCCTCCAGGCTCAATTTCCTCCCGGGACGAGATGCGCAACCGGTTCATCGCCAACTTCCAGGGCACTCGCGACCGCCCCCCGGTCGCGGGCGACCTGTGCCGCATCAAGCAACAACCAGGAGAGACCCTGCAGAAGTATATTCAGCGCTTCAACAGCGCGCGAATCAAGATCCCCAAGGTGACCGACGAGGCCATCATCTCAGCGTTCTCCGACGGTGTCGGCGATGTCAAGATGAATAAGGAGCTCGCCATCCATGAGGAGCTGTGCACGACCTTGGAGCTGTTCAACATCGCCACCAAGTGTGCAAGAGCTGAGGAGGGGCGCCTCTCCCTCCTTGAGATCCCTGCCGCAGACCCAGAGGAGAAGAAGACCAAGGACAAGGACGTGAAGCTCAAGGTAGCAGCTGTGCTCGCGGCGGAGCCAGACACCAAGCACGGCAGAGACTAGCCTGGGTCATCCAAGGGCAGGCGACCGTTTTGTGCCTTCCACAGCCTGCATACCCACAACACTAGCGACTGTCAAGAGCTCAGAGCCATTCAAGAAGGACGCTTCGGTCAATGCCCTGAGCGCAGCGACCAGGGCTACGGCCGAGGAGGAGGACATGGTGGCGAACGCTGGGACGACCGTGGCCCGCCCTAGGAGTGGCACGACTAGCCTCGTGAGGACCGCTGGCAGGATCAGCCTCGCGAGGGCGCCTGGAGGGACCAGCCTCATGAGGCTCGTCCTCAAGGCAACGCTGGCCTTCCTCCATTACCGCCACCACCCAGAAGGAATAACGACCACCATCAAGACAAGGGGGCTGGGGGCTTCCAGGAGCCACACGCTATCGCCTGCATCTTGGGCAGAGCTCAAGCCCCAGCCTCGTGGCGTATCGTCAAACAATTTTCCCGTGAAGTGAATGTAGTTCTCCCGCAAGATCGAGGCCACACGCCCGCTCAGATGGCCTGGGTGCCCCATCACGTTCAGTTCGGCAGATCAGCTCAAGTGCGCAGCTACTGCAGGCGTCCTCCCAATGCTCTGTTCACCGGTCATCAGGAACGTGCAAGTTACCAAGACCCTCATCGACAGCGGCGCAGGGCTCAATGTCCTGTCCGTCGACACGTTCGACAACCTCCAAGTGCCATATGTCCAGCTTCAGCCTACCAAGGCTTTCTCAGGAGTGACCGACCGCTCTGCTACCCCGATCGGGCAGGTCCGCCTCCCCGTTCCCTTCAAAGAACGCAACAACTACTGCACCGAACTCATCGACTTTGACGTCGCCTACATCCACCTGCCATACAACGCCATCCTCGGGTATCTAGCCCTGGCCAAGTTCATGGCGGTGACCCATCACGGCTACAATGTCCTCAAGATGCCGGGAAGCGGCGGAATCATCACAGTCCCGTGCGAAGAAAGAGATGTGGTGTGTTCCCTCGAGCATGCCTTCCAAGCTGCAGCAATCAACGACCCGACAGTCAGGGGCGAGCGCCCTCCTGAGGCCACCCCAAAGAAGAAGAAGCAGCTGCGCCATGCAGGGCCTCAGGCGGGCGGCGCCTTGTTAGGATCGGCGCCCGCGCCTGGGGCGCCTCCCTCCATCGCATAGGAAAGCATGCCTAGCGCCCCTCTCGGGCAGGGCTCGGGGGCTTTCTTTTAGAGGGCCTCAGACTTTGCCAACACCATGAGGGAGGCGCTTGGGCACCACTTGGAGGCATGCTTCGCGGCACGTTTCCCTCAGGAGAACACATGGCATGGAGTGCCCACCGCTCAGGAGTTCATTACCAAGACCACTCAGGAACTGCAAGACACAAGGGCCATGAGCGGCGGCCGCCGCTCACCAGGTGCAACTCCCCATCCAGGAGAGGATGCCGGGCTGCGCGTCTGCATCGACGTCCCAAGGCTCAATCGGGTCGCCGCTCAGGAGCTTCTCTGGCCTTCGTGCGTGGGACGCTGTGAGGGCCCACCTCATAGCTTTGTTCGCATGCCCTTTGGCGTGTCGAGCATGGCGACCGCCTATCAACGCAACCTGTGGAGCATCCTGGTGGCTCAGGAGGCCAGGAAGCATGCGGTGCTGACGGAGATAAAGACGGTCCTCAAGGACCCCCTGGTCCCCAGAGCCTCCCAAGGCTCAGGGCCTCAGTGGCTCATGAGGGCAGCCCCTTTGCCGCATGCCTTCATCTACCCCGACTCTCCTTCATCCACAGGACCAGGTGACATTTTCCAAATTTCGTTCAGCTGGGATCGCCCCCAGGGCTGCATCATTCCCAGGCCGCATGGGTCTGTCCCTGTGGCATGTATCTTTCCTTTTATGTCTTTAGCTTACCCTGTTGGGGGCACCCCTCGGGCTGCATCATCCCCAAGCCACTCGGGCCGGACCCAGTGGCATGCATCTTCCCTGCATTTACCTAAGCTAGGTTGCTTCCCATGCTTAATCTATCTATGACTATCGCCTGCATGATTGTCATCCACCATGGGAGCCACGCGCCGACCATCTTTCTTCAGGACCCTTCCCGTTGTCTAACCATCTTGCAGGACCAAGACAGCAAACAAGAACCAAGCTCAGGCGCAACCCGCCTTGAGGTAGGGCCTCGTGAGTCCCCCGCCGGCTCGTGAGTGTCCTGACACACCTCGTCTGGCCCTGCCGTGCAAGCCACATGTTAGGGCGGGGCTGTACACGCCCCAGGGGGCTCTCCGCAGTAGGGAGTCCCCTCTCACGCGCCAAAAGCAAAGCAGCAATCACCACGCCGACCGGTGCCCTTCCTTGCGCTAACTTGCAGGAACTTCATGAGGGCCATAGCAGGCGGTACCGTGGACTCTGTCTCTTCTCTCATGCGCTTCTCTTGCGCGTTAAAAGGGGGGCTCCTGAGCATCTCGCCTCAGGAGCTCTTACTGGCTCTCTAGCCCTCACCCCCTGGCCTTGACCATGGCACACGACCTGGCATACCAGCGGCGGCTGAGCTCGCTCGAGGGCCGGGACCTGAAGACGCAGAACACCAAGAAGGACATGGAGGGGAGGGGGAGGCCCGCACGGGCCAGACCTAGCCATACTACAACGACCGGCGTGTGAGTCCGGCACGACTCGAGGAGCAGACCCCAGACAGCCAAAGATAAGTTCTCGCTCTGGATCCACCAGTCGCTTGCGGCACGAGACCCTCGCTCACTCCCTTCGCTGCCCTGCTGCGGCAATGTTTTTTTCCTTTCCCATCCTAAGACAGCTGCTTGCGCGCTAAGGGGGACCTCTTAAGCATCGCGCCTCAAGAGCTCTTACTGGACCTCGGGCAGCTCACCTCCTGGCCTTGACCACGGCACGCGACCTGGCATACCAGCGATGGCTGCAGCCTGCCTAAGGACTAGGACCTGTCAGCATAGAGCACCAAGCTGCCGCAGGATTGGAAAGGGGAGGCCGAGCCTCGGTAGGATATGCGCACACAAATCTTCATAATGAGGGCTATATTGACAAAAGGCATTACAGACGCTTTACACACACCCACGGGGTCCGTTTCTTGATTCCTCGCAGGAAACAAAAGGGAAGGAATTCCTAGGGGTTCTACCTATACACACCAGGTGTTATCGACGCCATCATCAACAATGGCCACATGAGGCCAATGCCAACCCCATCCAGATCAGCGGCGACGGTGGCTGGACGCCGCTACCCCGGGCTCGACGGCAACTCTGGGGCACGTAGCTGTCATCGCTTGTCTCCGGAGAATCCAAGAGCTCAGGTGAGTCGCGGGACCACCAGGAGTCGCCGCTGTCACTGGAGGAGCTGCAGCCAGGACCAGTGGCGGGCCCCGCGCCCGCCACAGCATCATCCCGGCGACCTCCTTCAGGGCAGCGACCTTCCTCGTTGAACACCTTGAAGAACAGCACGGAGGCACCGTCGTACTTGAAGTAGATCACGAGGGCGCCATCCGCATGGCAGACTCGGGTAATCACACCCCAGCCCCAGGTCATGAAGATCTCCACAGAGGCAACAGTTCCAATCTCCGCTATAGTCTCTGGGGCGTCGCAGTTGGCATGCTATAGCCAAAATTCGCGAAGGCCCCTTGGCGGCATCTCGGCGGTGAACAACGGCGGGAGGCATATCCAAGTGCTCCGGGGCATCGCCGCGCACAACACGTACTCGCATGAAGAGTCCGCAGCATGGACCCCTGGGGCAACGGTGTGTGCCTCCGCGGCACGGCGCCCACTGCCCTAGCGCGGGCGGCGCCGCACACCGCTCCTCCCTTCAGAATCGTCGGTGCGAGCGTACAAGCGCAGCGGGTACCCAGGAGGCGGCCTCTCATACCAAGGCCTCTACACCACCGGCCCCCCGACCACCTCGCAGCGATGAGACCTCCTTTTCTTTGGTGGGAGCAGCTCAGACACGTTGAGGGGAGCCTTGCCCTTCTCTGCGGCCGAGAACCTCCGGATCGGTGCCATGTCTACACAAGCAAGGAGTGGAGCAAGGAAGGAGAAGAAGCGGAAGAGGAAGAGGAAGGATAGGCGACGGGGGCTCCGCCCCCTCCCATTTATACCAGGAGAAGGCCAACCAGAACCCCCCATGATCACAGGTAATGATGGTTTTCCTTGCATGTCACAGGGACTTGTCACGTCGGGTAGTTGTCGAGGCAGCGTGGGGAAGAAGAGATGCCCACGTCCAATCAACCGCCACGCGTCGACCGAGGCCGCAGGCTACTGGGGCCCGCGGCGCTCCACACTTGACCTTTGGCTTCGCCTCGAGGCCAAGCCCGAGCGTGCCTTGGGCCTAGGGGCTATTGCCGTCGTTCTGGGAACAGGGGTCCCCAGACTTGCCTGCCTGCGGCCCACGACATGGCTTTGCTAGCAGGCCTGTACGTCCCATCTTCATCAACAAGGAATCAAGACCCTCGCGAGGGGTCAAGCCTCGTGAGGCGGACGACACAAGACCTCCTCGGGAGCGGCCTCACCAGGCTGGCTCGTGAGGGGCGTAGAGTTTGAGGCCAGGCAAACCTCGCGAGGTTCTCGTGACGTAAGCCATGACGATCGAAGACCAGGCAGGCGCCAGCACGCGCAGCATCCTTGTTTCCTCTTTGGTGCTAAGTGGGCAAGCGCAGGCGTGGAGTACCGAGGCATCAAGCAAAGGTTTCCATATTGGTGCAATGATACCAAGACCAGAAGGACGGCAAGACAGAGGTCACCATGGAGCCCAAGATGGCGTCACCACTAGAGCCTTTGGTAGGCAAAGACTACTTTTGTCAGGATAGCTTGTACTAGCTGTCCCCTTTCAAATTAGTCGTTGTTGGCTCCCTTCCTGCTCAATATTTGGGGAGAGGACCAGGGCCTCTATAAATAGAACTAGCCACCACCATAGTAGGTGGGACGACGAGACGGGTCAAGAACATAACCCTAGACCGCATCCTCACACACACAAGTTCACTAAGCACAAGAACACCTCAACGTCAGGAGGCTGTTCTTCCCCTTGTACTGTTCATCATGAGCCCAAGATGCAATCCACCACCACCACACTGGAGTAGGGTATTACACCACAATGGTGGCCCGAACCAGTATAAATCTTGTGTCCATTGTGTTGCGAGTTCGTCGAGTTAGTTCGTGAGGTCTAGGCTAAGTTAGAACGTGGATCGATAGGGGGAGATCTTCGCGCGCACCCTAGTGTTCGAACCTTAAGGGTTTTGCCGAAACCCGTGATCTGACAGAATCGGCTCAATGCAGCCAAACAACCAGTAAGCTTCTGAACATCATGCACATGCAAAAGCCATTTCATTCAGAGAATGGCACCAAATTTCTCTGGGTTTGCATCAATCCCTCGTTCGAAAACGAGGAAACCAAGTAACTTTCCACTTGGGACTCCGAACGTGCACTTCGACGGATTAAGCTTGCTTTCATATCTTCTCAGATTGGCAAATGTTTTGCCAAGGTCAGTCAGTAGGTCAGAACCTTTACGTGACTTGACCATGATGTCATCCATGTATGCTTCCACATTCCGACTGATTTGAGTGAGCAGGCACTTCTGAATCATGCGCATGAATGTGGCACCAGCATTCTTGAGACCAAAGGGCATGGTAACATAGCAAAAGCACCCAAAAGGCGTGATGAAAGCTGTTTTTATTTCGCCGGGTCCATACAGTCGGATCTGATGGTACCCGAAATAAGCATCCAAAAAGGACAAACGCTCGCATCCCGCAGTCGAGTCAACAATTTGATCGATGCGGGGCAGAGGGAAATGATCTTTCGGGCAGGCCCGATTGATATGCTTGAAGTTGATGCACATGCGAAGTGAATCATCTTTCTTGGGGACCATGAAAACATTAGCGAGCTACTCGGAGTGGTATATCTCGCGGATGAACTCATCTGCTAGAAGCCGAGCCACCTCTTCACCAATTGCCTTCCTCTTCTCCACGGAGGACCGACGAAGATGCTCAGCCAGTCCTTTGGGGACACCTTGCTTGTCAGAAGGCTTCCATGCGAAGATGTCCCAGTTGTGACGGGGGAACTGGATGAGCGCTTCTTCCTATTTGTTGTCGAGTGTTGTTGAGATATGAGTCAGAGCAACATTAGGATCGGACGGGTGAATGTGAACTTGCTTTGTTTCACCAGACAACTGAAATGCAGATTCCGAAGCAGGCTTCTTAGCACGTAGCAAATCACGTGGATCTGCGTTCTTCTGGTACTCTTGCATTTCCATTGCTGCCATCTGTTCATCAGCAATCTTTGAGCCTTTTTGGAAACACTATTGCGCTCTCTGCCGATTACTAGTGATCGTGATCACACCCTTGGGACCAGGCATCTTCAGCTTGAGGTATACGTAACATGGTTGAGCCATGAAGCGGGCATATGCAGGTCTGCCAAGAATAGCATGATAAGCACTTTGAAAATCGACGACTTCAAATGTCAACTTTTCTTTGCGGTAATTCTGTGAATCACCAAAAACCACATCAAGAGTGATCTGGCCGAGTGAATCAGCTTTCTTCCCAGGAATGACATTGTGGAAGTGCATATTTCTTTCACTGAGCTTGGACATCGGGATGCCCATCTCTCAAAGAGTCTCAGCATACAAAATGTTCAAGCCACTACCACCATCCATCAGAACTTTGGTCAACCAAGTGCCCCCAACGACTGGGTCGACCACCAACGCTTGCCGCCCTGGGGTAGCAATGTGTGCCGGATGGTCGGATTGGTCTAATGTAATGGGCGTCTTAGACCACTTCAAATATGTTGGCATTGCCGGGGCAACCATGTTTACTTCTCTGTTGATGATTTTCAGTCAACTTTTGCTCTCTATGTCAGCGATAATCACCAAAGTGGCATTCATATTGGGGAAACCATCATCCTCCTCTTTGTCTTCATCCTTATCAGATTCCTTTTCTTTCTCACTATGTTGGCCCTCTCGAAATTGCTGGATAAGGAGTCGACATTGTCGAGTGGTATGCTTGGGATAAATCAGGTTCCCCTCTTCATCCTTCTTGGTGTGTATATGACACAGCAAATCTAGCATATCATTTCCTGCTTGATTTTTCACTTTCTTGGGGATGCATGGCTGCTTAGGCTTTCCCTTGGACTTTCCTTGGGTTACAACTGCGGCTTCACCAAGACCTACGGGCTCGGCTTTGCGCTTCTGTTTTTGACTGGAATGCCCTCCTCCGGTGTCTTGGGCGACTACTTTGTTCTTGCCACTGTGGAGTCAGTCTTCTTCTTCGCCATTAGCGTACCGAGTGGCTATTTACATCATTCGGGCCAGGCTCATATCTCGTGTCCGACCGAATTTTAGGTTAAGCTCTCTGTATCAAACACGCTCCTTGAAGGTGCAAACTGCCTGGTGCTGCAACACATTTTCCACTGTATGATGCAAAGTGGACCATCTCTGGATATACTCCCTCAAAGTTTCATTCGGTTTCTGAACACAATGGTGCAATTCTGTCGGCCGTGCAGGCTGCTTGTAGGTGCCCTCAAACGTCCTAACAAACAATCAGGCCAACTCTTCCCAACTGAATATACTGCCAGGGGCCAACTGATTCAACCAAGCCCTGACTGACCCTTCGAACATCAGAGCAAGATGTTTCATGGATACATTATCATTACCACCACAAATCTATACAGCCACTCGGTAATCATCTAGCCAGGTGTCAGGTTTGGATTCACCGGCGAACTTACTTACCCCAGTCGCCAACCAGAAGTTGGGAGGGATTTCCACGGCCCTGATGGCTCTGCTGAAACATTTAGGTCCAAATACATGCACTCAGCTGCTTGTTGGACGATCTTTGTCCTGTCCTTCTCTATGAGCTCTGTTCCGGTCGACCAAACCCTGTACCAAAATTGACCTTGCATCAAATCCAGGTTCTCTGGGGTCGAGTGGAAGTCTTCGCTCGTCACCATATGGACGCCTGTCATCAAGTTGTCGGGATGCATACGATCCGCCCCTCGGAGGGGGCGTGGGAACTCGACGGCGGTCTTCACCGCCGAACCGATGATCATATTGCTCGTGGTTCCGACCCATGTACTGCTCTTGACGGTTCCCTCAGCCCTCACACCGCAGAGGCGATCTTGGGCTTATGGCTAACTGGACAGTGTCTGCCACCAGTGTTCCGCTCTCCTGCTGCTCGGAGCAGCGCTCGAATCTGCATCAAACCCCTTCCAGCCTCTGATTGGGATAGCTGGATCAACTCTGCTATGCGGGCCGTAGCAATAAGATTCTAAATCGGAGTGCGGTATACCTAAGGTTCAGGTGGGAACAATTGACGCTGTCGTCGACTGGATTTAGGGATCAGTCGTCGAGCGCATTCGTCAAGTGAATGCTGAAGGTTCTCCAGCCGTGCGCACTAAGCCAATGTGGCCAGGCACACAACCTCCAAGGCCCGAGCCCCAGAGGTTTCCCCGATGATGGGAGTGTGGAGTGCCTCCGTATTGGGATGATGCAGCTCCTCCCTCTACTGCGAAGTGAGGGCTTGAGGACGATATTCTTCGTGAACATGCGACGGATCACCGCCACCATCGCCACCATCGATGTGGCGGAATCCAGGCGGGCTGCATGGTGTGTCAACCATCAGGACTTCTGCCGCAGGGTCGCTGCTTTCAAACTCAGACAGTGTCTCGATGGAGCCAGTCAACAGATCGAACAGCCCATAGAGAGATTCATCGGGCTCGATTGCCACGACTTGAGGGGTGGTCGAGTGACGAGGCACCGTGTGCTTGATCCACCACTAAAGATGTGATCCCCCAAATCGCTTGCACGGCAAGCAGTGGGAAGTGAAGATGTTGCAGAAGCCGACCAAAACTGGGTCGACGGCTGCCGCAGAAGAACGTCGCAGACGCATGCATGGAAGTGTGTCGCCCCACGGACGGGAGCCTCTTGACGTCGAGAGGGGCCTCTTGGAGCTAGGTGGAATCATCGGCGATGAAAACGAGCGCGCCGAGACAGATCTCACGGCGCTCAGCCAAACCACCGCCAGTAACCTTGATGATGGGCATCAGAAAAGATTGCAACCTCACCGGAAGTTGCTAAGACACCTGCCCCACGATCGGCGCCAACTGTCGTGGTTCTAAGTGTGACAGTAGAATATGGGGTACGTAAGAGGAGGCAAGATCCTAACTACGATGAGGTTGTGCATGGAAGATTTATGAGTTGAGGCCCTTCTCAGAGGAAGTAAAAGCCCTACGTCTCAGTGCCCAGAGGCGGTCGACTGGATTATGCTTGAAGTTACAGGGGGCGTGAACCCTTGTCCCAGTGGAGGGGTGATGCGGAGCATCGCAAGGTCATCCCCATGGACCTACCTACATCCCCCATGACACCACTTGGACCAATGACAAGAGCACGTACGAGAGCTATGGAAGATGAGGTTAACTCTCTCCTTGTTGACCTTCCCTTCGACCCACTTGAGACATGGCTACTACCTCCAATAGATATGCTTTGTGTGTTTAGGTACCAAGGAACCAGCCTAGAAGAAGCTACGGTGCAAGATGGACATTCGGAGCATGAAGAGGAACCGCCCAGTCCACAACGGGCAGTACTACCGCCCACACACGATGATACTACCGCTGAAGGCCCCCAAGCGGCAGTACCGTCCAACATCCTCTCCACCGCCTCTCAACCCAACAAACTCCTGTGTTCGAGTGACCCGAGTCTAGTACTCTCGCCCAGCCTGAGTGGCACTACGACTACAGCGGTACTACCGCCCTGCGTGCGCGAAGAGTCCGGTCAAGGGCCCATGTATTCCCCTCTCACTTACCCCTTCGTGTACTTCGACTATATATACTCTCCCACCTCATCCTAGCTAGGGTCAGCATTGTGATAGCTCATTTGAGAGATAGAGCCTCGCTCATCCATATCGGATCTACTCCTTGAGAGAGACCGTGGCCCCCCTACGGAGAAGATCCACCTTGGATTCAATACCCCTCTTGGGTGGCCCCATCAAGACCTCCTCATGGAGAAGACCGGTTACCATTTCTATCATCCCTTGTTGACTTTAGATCTTATATCTCCTTTTCTGTTCATGGATCTAGCACATGTGTGATCGTTCTTCTTTGTTTGAGTGATTCTCTCGTGTTTCTCCTTGTGTTTCCCCTTGTGTTTCCCCTCGTGTTCTTCGTGTTCATCACGGAATCCGCTCCTTTCATGAAAGATCGGCCACCTAGGGTTCCACCCTACATCATCTTGGTATCATGAGCCATGTTGATCACGATTTCGGAGCCTCCCCATTGTGTTTCTAGCCTTGTTTTGTTTGATTTTGTCCCTAATTAAAAAATTCCCCACAAAAATAGAACCATTTTTTTTTGATTTGTTGGTGTGATGAAATTTTGTTGGATTTGATCCGTCGATTTTCTTTGCCTTGAGTGGATCTAACATCCCCACAAGTTTCCCCACTTTCCATCCGCGAAATCTCTACAATTTTGCCCTCAAAATCATCCTTTTCTGCCTCAAAAACTCATCCCGAGCCAGAATTGCAAATTTTCCCAACACCAGCGGTACTACCGCCCCCGCCGAGCGGCACTATCGCTGAAGTACAACAAGCGGTACTACCGCCCACCCTAGATGTACTACCGTCCCACCCTGTTTTCACCCAAAACTGGTGGACATTTTTGACTAGGTTCCCATACCACCACCACTTTCCGCAACCACCATTGATTACTTGTTTCGCACTCCAATACGTTTTGCCACTTGGTGCTTTGAGAAGTTGAGTTGCGGTTCTGTGTCCTATTGTGTTTCGGCTATTTAGGTATGGTTCGACATCAACATCACCACCGCTCATCTTCATCACGGACGCGTCATCAACAACGACAACTTCTCCATTTGGTCACCGTCATCCATTCTTGCTTACGGATGAGGAACCAAAGAACGGTAACCTCATCTTGGTTTCGTGATACATCATTCTTGCCATTACACTGATAGCCATCACAGCCTTACTCTTTCGCGTTGCTTACCCATCGAGACTAGCCTTTGAGTATTGTCGGCAACGTGACTTGCGCACATTAGTGATCATAATCCCCATAGCATACATACATATCATTGGTGCATATCATCTCTTGTGTCACAAAGTGTCATCGCATATTCAATTGCTATCTTGGTTCGTGAAGCATTGCATGAGAAAAGAGCTCAAACACAAATAACCAAACAAGCTTTTAAGTAGAAGGGAAAGATAAGCAAAGAGATTTTAAGCAAGAACCATAGCATCATAGAACATTAATATTGTCATACTAGATCATCTTGGATCATATCATCGGAACACCATACATATAACATACTTGGGATAGAAGTCGTTGCATTTTTGCTTAGTAGGTTGTGCACAAGTCTTTGTACCCGCCTATTGTGCAATCGTGCTAGCATCTCTCTAGTGTTGTGCAACAAGAGCATTTTTTTGGACTCCACATTTTGGCTCATCCTTGGTTGCACGACCCCATTCGTCTCTCTGCGTGTGTGTTTACATGTACCTTATTTTGCTTCGTCCACTTGTTGCATTGCAAACTTGTGAATCTTTTCCAACATTATTGAAGCTCACTAACAATTGCATCAAATTTTGTGCCACCATCCTAACCAAGCTCCATCATAAGCTTTTACTTGTGTATGTGTGAGAAACCGACAAGAATCGGTACCAAATGTGATATTTCCTTGTTCCACATTCGAGTGATCTTTGATCCATCTTCAACATCGGTCAAGGTACATTTGGTATACGTTCTTCTCTTTCTCCCACTCAAATATTTATCTTGGAAATGATGGATAGGCCAAGTACTTCAACCAACCCACTCTTCATCGGGCAAGACGGCAACCTGAACTCCTACGTCACAAAGAGCCACCTCTTTGGTGCACAACGTGCTTTGCATGAAGAGCAACAAACAATGAGTGAACGGATCGACAACCTCGCCACCGACTTGCGACTCTCCGAGCAACGTACACGAGACTACTTTGACCACAAGCTCGACGACCACAAGCAAGAAAATGACGCAAGAATGGACGAGATCCGTGCTTTGTTGCTCAACCGCCCTTCTTCCACTTCGTTGTCATCAAGACGGAGCCGCTCAAGTCGACACTCCGACTACACCATCTCCGGCTCAAGTACACCAACGTCGAATACTCTTCGTCATGCCGCGTGCCAAGATCATCAAGACAACCGCAACCCTCTACACGACAACAACTCTCAAGAACAACGACATCGTCAAAACCAAGCTACATTTGCGCAAGCATGAGAACGGCAATGACAACGCCAACACGAAGAGGAAGAGCGAGCGCGACTACACCAAGAAGCACAAGATGCCAAAACACAAGGTCAAGAACAACTATTGCGAGAAGCTCAAGTACTTGAGGCGCAACATGCTTGTCGGATTTCGGGTTCCGGCAGACCCTTGAGGTTCGAACACTGGGGTGCGCACGGAGATTTCGCCTCCTACCTACCTGCATCCCTCCGCCTCGCTAAGATCTAAACTATGGAAAGAACAACACAAGAGACACAGGGTTTATACTGGTTCGGGCCACCGTTGTGGTGTAATACCCTACTCCAGTGTGTGGTGTGGTGGATTGCCTCTTGGGCTGATGATGATGAACAATACAAGGAAGAATAGCCTCGCGAAGGTCTGTTCTTGGCTGGGGAGATGAACTGCTGGGAGGAGTTCAGTCACCCTTCTCTCTCTCTCTCTCTGATCCTCTTATCCTTTCCGAACCTCCTATCCTCGTCCCACCCTCTTTGCTCTGTGGGTGGCTGGTCCTATTTATAGAGGCCCTGGTCCTCTTCCCAAATATCGAGCGGGAAGGGAGCCAACAATGGCGGGCTAATTTAAAGGGGACAGCTAGTACTAGCTACCCTGACAAAAGTAGTCTTCGCCTGCATAAAGCTCTGGTGATGACGCCGTCTCGGGCTCCACGATGTGCTCCATCTTGTAGTCCTCAGGGTCTTGGTCTCATTGCACCGAAATGGCAACCTTTGCCTGATGCCTCGGTACTCCGCGGCTGCGCTTGCCCCCTTTGCACCAAAGAGGAAAGGAGGACACTGCGCGGGCTAGCACCCGCCTGGCGCCCTCGGTCGTCATGGCTTGCGTCATGGGCACCTCGTGAGGTACCCCGCCTTGATCTCTCTGCCTCCTCATGAACCAGCCTGACGAGGCCGTGCCTGAGGAAGCTCCACGTCGTCCGCCCCGTAAGGCTTGGCCCCTCGCAAGGGTCTTGGGTTTGTGTTGGTGAAGATGGGCCGCGCTGGGCCCCCTTTTGAGCCACGCCGCATGCTGCAGGCAGGCAAGTCTGGGGACCCCCATTCCCAGAACGCCAACAGTAGCCCCCGGGCCCAAGGCGCGCCCGGACTTGGCTGTGCGAGGAGGCGGAAGGGCAAGAGTGAAGCGTCGCGGGCCCTAACAGCCTGCGGCCTTGGGCGCCGCGTGGTGGTTGATTGGATGTGGGCGCCTTAGCAACCGCGTGAGTTGATAAAGGAGCGGCATCCACCTAGGCTTTGCTTCCTGCTTTCCCCGGTTGCTGCTCAGATCCCCTTTCTTGCGCCTCTCCTTCCTTCCTCCAAAATTTCCAGATCCACTCCGACCGTGTGACCTAGGAAGCCATGGCGCCTCGTCAGCCCCTGGCCGTAGCTTGGTACTCGTCTGCCCTGGACCCGCCGAACGTGTCGGAGGCGAGCCTTGCCCGGTTGCGCCGGATGGCAACGACGCGGGGCATCAACGGGGCAAAGGTGTTTAAAGCCGGCTCCGCCACCACTGAGGGTCAAGGGAGCACCTTCTATCCGCTCTTCGTAAGTGCCATTGCTGCTGGCCTGGTGCCTCCCTTCTCTGAGTTCTTCTTCTCTGTCCTCCGCCACTATAAGCTACAAGCCCTGCATCTTCACCCCAACTCCGTCCTTCTCCTGGCAATCTTCGCCTATCACTGCGAGGCTCACGTAGGGGTGCAGCCCTCAGTGGCCTTGCTGCGCCACTACTTCTACCTCTGGACCTCTCGTGGTACTGCTTCCGCGTGCGCGAGCCATTGCCATCTCGAAACCTGGGAAAAATATTGAGGGCTTCAGGAGCAAGTGGGTCTTGGTGGATGCTGGGCGCATCCACCCTCGGCTGATCTTGCCCACAGAGCAGCCCACAAGCTCCAGCGATTGGGGTCGAGTGGAGCTCGTGGACCCCCGCGCGAAACTGGTGTTGGAGAAGATCGACGCGGATCTGAGGCCGGCCGACATGGCTGCGGCGAAGCTGACCGGCGCGTCGCTGCTGAGGGAATTCCTGGAGCACCAGCTGGCTCCGCTTCGGAAGTACTCACTTCCAATGTGGAGGCCCCGTCCGAGCCCCGCGGCCTTGGCCGACGGAGACCTGGCTGTGGTTCTCCAATCTCTGGTCGGGGGCAATGGGGCGAGGTTGGCGGGCGCTCCCACGCCCTTGTTCCTCCGCGACGACTTGTAGCAGGTAGTGGAGTCCATGCCCGTCTTCAACGGGGATGGGCCCGTGCCCATGGAAACTCCCGAGGAACCGGTGGACGTGCCCTCCGACGACTCCAGCGAAGAGGAGGAAGGAGGGGAGCGGGGAAAAGGGCCTGACTCCGAGGCGACTGATGGAGAGTCGAGGGCTCCCCTCCCCCGGCGTAGGTCCCGCGTTCTCCGCCTCTCTCCGAGCGATCACGACGAGGATGACGACGAAGACGACGATGACGAGCAGGACGGCGGGAGCTCACCCCCGATCTCGAAGAAGACAGGACCGGGCTGATCACCCGCGGGTCTGCCCCGGCCCCGGGGCGGACCGCAGATGCACCTTTCGCCTCCAAGCTTCCCGAGGTTGACCCTTCCAGCCGGCTTTCAGGCTTCAAATTTTGTCGGAGGCCGCTTGAGCTCACTGGCGACGACCCGTAAGCATTAGATTCTTGTCTTTATTTCTTGCTCTGCTTCTGAGGCTTGACGTCCGCATTTCTTGGATAGGCTGGCGCCCACAGCAAAGAAGCCGAAGGGAGCTCCCGAGGTTCCACCCGTGGCAGCGCCTCTGCCCGCGAAGGAGGGTGACCGCGACGCACAGGCTTCTCCTGCCCGGTCGTCCTCGCGAGGCCTGGCTGAGCCGGCTGGGGCGAGCTCAGCCCCCACGGCCCAAGTGGCTCCCGAGGTGCTCTCGCCTGCCGCCGCCACTACAGCTGTCGGGGCGCGGCAGACTTCGCCTCAGGATGCTGTGGCCGCGCTGCCGCCTTCTCCTCCTACTCCACCGGCTGCTGTCTCTTCGACTCCTTCTTCCATTCTGGATCATGTTGTTGCTGAGCTGGACCGACTGCGGAAGGATCTTCTTGGCGCCGACCCCCGCTTGGTGGCCGGGCGCTTGGAGCTGGCTTCAGGATGGGTTTGCTCCGATGCTTCGATTTGGGCGGCGCTGGTCCAGGCCTCGACGGCATGCGACGCAGAGAAGTAGGCCGTCCTTGAGGTGAAGGCTGCTCGTGACGCAGCCCTGGGGGAGGTGGTCGATGTCCGTGGGCGTTGCAAGGCGCTGGAGGGCGAGCTGCAAGATTTGCGGGACCAGCTCGCGAACGAGGTCCGCCTTCCCCAAGAGCAGGAAGAAGGCGTGAAGTCTCGCGAGGCGGCTGTCAAGGAGAGGGAGGTCAAGCTCAGGAAACGCCGCGACCGCCTAGGCGCGCTGGAGCAGGAGTTGGGGGCGAGGAAGGCCAAGCTAAACGACGAGTCCCTGGTTCTCGCCGAGGACCGCGTGGCCTTCACGGAGATGGAGGCGAGGGCTCACTCCTCACTGAGGACGCTTTACGACAGCGGCCTGGAGAGCCCACTGGCTGGCGCCGAGTACAGCCCCGCCAAGCTGCTTCCCTTCCTGGTTCGTGCTCTTGAAGATGTCGCCCTTGGCCTTGGCCCCACGGCCGGGGCCGAGGCGCGCGTCCTGTCTTTTGCCGCACTGACGCGGGTCCTCACCCACATCTACCTTCGCGATCCCGGTGTCGACCTCGACAGCCTGCTGGAGCCAGTGAGCGGTGAGCGTGCCACTGCCGCTGCCGAGGCCGTGAAGGGTCGCGCAGAGGCCCTGCTGGGGAAGTTCATGGCCTTCGGCACCAAGCTGAAGCAAGGTGCTGCCGACCTCACCGCTCCATGAGGCGTACCCAATCCGCGCTGCTCCACCGCCGACAAGTGACTCCGTCGTGGCTCCTGTCCTGCCTTTAATTCCTGCACATGTATCATGCCTCGGGGAGGCATTTAAACTTGCGTTTGGCATTGAGATAACAGTGTGGACTGTAATATTTGCTTTTGAATTCCTTGAAATTGGCGCTTTTCCTTCCTACTTGCTTATGTTCTACGCCGGCAGAGCCCGGCCCCGTGCATGCCTCACCCAGCGTTGGCCCCGACCAGAAACCAGGACGGGGCCAAGGAGTGAGGGGCCACGTGACAAGTTAGGCTCCTAAGTCGCGATGCTTAGGAGTCCCCCTTGGCGCACGAACAACAAGTAGGGAGGTGTGATGTGGGTGGATCTACCGTTCTACGTCTATAGAGCCCGGCCGCGCGTGTGCCTCACCCAGCGTTGGTCCTGACCGGAAACCAGGACGGGGCCACGGAGTGAGGGGCTACGTGACCAGTTAGGCTCCTGAGTCGCGATGCTTAGGAGTCCCCCTTGACGCTCAAACGGACTTCGTACCTTGGCTCCGCTCGGGGAGAGACGCGCGACAAACCAGGCCCGGGGGGACCTGGCTGGGCGGCGTGCGTCTGGGTGTGACCCAGGCACAGCCCCCGTGCCCAGCCCCCTCGCGCGGCACTCCCGAGGGGAGGCATTACGATGAGGCTAGATAGTGAGCTCTGGGCTGCCTGAGGTTGGTGCAGCCCGGGGGCCACCCTCAGTTGTTTATCACCAGCGCGGAGCATAGCGCTTCCGTATGTGTACGGGCATAGCCGCTCCTCGGTAGTGTCTTCAGCCAGCACGGAGCATGGTGCTTCCACTGGTACGTGGGAGGGGGCCCCCTCCGGGAGGAGCCCCCGGGGCGTGTACAGCCCCGCCCTGACACGTGGCTGGCACAGTAGGGCCTGGCGAGGTCTATCTGGGCACCCGTGAGCCAGCGCGAGACTCATGGGGCCCTACCTCTAGGCGGGTTGCGCCTGGCACTGGGCCTTATCTTGTGATGTGTCCCTGCAAATTTGGTTAGATGTCAGCACTCTACGTCCTCGGGTCCCGGCCCTCGAGCTGGTCTCAGCCGTCGCTGGTATGCCAGGTTGCGATGCCATGGACAAGGCCAGAGGGTGAGGGCTGGAGAGCCAGTAAGAGCCCTGAGTCGCGATGCTCAGGTACCCCCCCTTTAACGTGCAAGTGGTCGGCATGGAGAAGAAGAGGTGCCGTGGACCGGCATCAAATAATCAAGCATGGTGGGTCTAACGCATAACCGGAAATAAACGCAAATGGGATACATGCCGCTGGGCCTGGCCCGAGCGGCTTGGGGATCATGCAGCCCAAGGGGCGCCCCTAACAAGGTAAGCTAACAACATGAAATAAAAAAAAGGGATACACGCCGCAGGGACGGACCCACACGGCCTGGGAATAATGCAGCCCTGGGGGCGCTCCCAGCTAGAAATAAAACTTGAAAGATGTCACCTGATGATGTTGAGGACGAAGGAGCATTGGTGTAGCAGGCTCGGTGGGCTGCGGAGCCGATCCTCACGAGCCCCCAGGCCCAGGGGCCTCGGGAGGCTCCGGAGGCGCTGGCGGCTCCTCGTGGGCCATCTCCATCCCTGCCAGGGCTATGGAACGCCTGGTCTCTCGTGCCTCCGTGATGCCCCTCATGAGGCGCCGGTATGTGTCGGCCGCGTTCGGCAAGCTGTAAGGCATGCGAACGTAGCTGTGGGGTGGGCCTCCGCAGCGCCCCACTCGCGAGGGCCAGAGGCGCTCCCAAGAGGAGACTTGGTTGAGCCCTGGTATGTCGATGCAGACGCACAGCCCACCATCCTCGCCTGGATGGGGAGCCACTGCTGGTAGGCGGCGGCCGCCTTTCATGACTCTTGACTCCTGTAGCTCCTGAATGGCCTTGCTGACGAACACCTGAGGGTCTGGATCTCCTTGCCTTGCTCCTTCTTGAGGGAAACGTGCTTCGAAACACGCCTCCATGTGGTGCCCAAGCGCCTCCCTCGTGACCCTAGCTAGGTCGGCGGCCCTCCAAGGGAGAGCCCCCGAGCCCTGCCTGAGGAGGGCCCCGGGTGCGCTTTCCTATGCGATGGAAGGATGTTCCCCCTGGGCAGGCGCGGGCCCAGAGGGGCCTGCCTCCTGAGTGGTCGGGCCAGACGATGTCTTCTTCTTCTTAGGGGCGGTCTCAGGAGGCCTCCTGCTTCCACGATCTGGGTCTTCCAGTGACGCGGCCTGAAAGGCTCATTCCAGGGAACACACCGCGTCCTTCTCTTCACAGGGCACCGTGATGACTCCGCCGCTTCTGGCATCTTGAGGACGTTGTAGTCGTGGTGAGTTACGGCCATGAACTTGGCCAGCGCTGGGTACCCAAGGATGGTGTTGTACGGCAGGTGAATGTGAGCGACGTCGAAGTCGATGAGCTCGGTGCAGTAGTTGTTGCGTGCCCCGAAGGTGACAGGGAGGCGGACCTGCCCAATCGGGACCATGGAGCCGTCGGTGATACCGGAGAAAGGCTTGGTTGGCTGAAGCTGGCTGTAGGGCACTTGGAGGTTGTTGAATGTTTCCACGGACAGGACGTTGAGCCCTGCCCCGCCATCGATGAGGGTCTTGGTGACCACCACATTGCTGATGATTGGGGAACAAAGCATCGGGAGGACTCCGGTTGTAGCCGCACACTTGAGCTGATCTGCTGAGCTGAACGTGATGGCGCACGCCGACCACCTGAGAGGGCGCGTGGCTTCGAGCCTGGGGAGGACTGCGTTCACTTCGCGAGCGAACTGCTTGAAGATGCGCTGAGAGGCTGGGGCTTGTGCCCCGCCCAGGATGCAGGCGATCGCGCGCGGCTCCTGGAAGCCCCCATCCCCCTTGTCCTGGTGGCGGTCCTCGTTTCTCCTTGGCTGCGGCGGCAGCGGTGGGAGGCCTGCGTTGCCTTGCGGGCGATCCTTGCGAGGCTGATCCCTCCAGTCTCCCTCGCGAGGCTGATCCCTCCAGCCTCCCTCGCGAGGCGGGTCTTGCCAGCGATCCTCGCGAGGTTGATCGCGCCACCCTTGGCGTGGGCCATGGTCTTCCCAGCGTCCTGCGTTCCTTCTTCCTCCTCGACCGTAGCCCCGGTCAACTCGGTCAGGGCGACGGCCGATTCTTCCTTCTCTCATGGCTCGGAGCTCTTGACATTCGTTGGTGTTGTGGGTGTGGAGGTCGTGGTACACACAGTACCGGCTGCCCTTGGAAGGTTCGGGCTGATCTCTGCCCCGCTTGGTGTCTGGTTCTGCCGCGAGCACGGCAGCCCCCTTGCGCTTCACATCCTTGGCCTTGGGTTTCTTCTCTTTTGGGTCTGTGGTAGGCATGTCGAGGAGGGAGAGACGCCCTTCCTCGGCCCTGGCGCACTTGGTTGCTAGGTTGAACAGCTCCAAGGAAGTGCACAGGTCTTCACGCATTGCCAGCTCCTCCTTCATCTTGACGTCGCGCACGCCGTCGGAGAAGGCCGAGATGATGGCCTCCTTAGTCACCTTGGGAATCTTGAGGCATGCGTTGTTGAAGCACTGGATGTACTTCTGCAGGGTCTCCCCAGGCTGTTGCTTGATGCGGCGCATGACGCTCATGGCGGGTGGTCGGTCACGAGTGCCTTGGAAGTTGGCGATGAAGCGGGTGCGCATCTCGTCCCAGGAGGAGATTGTGCCTGGAGCCAGGTTCAGGAGCCAGGTGCGGGCCCCGTCCTTGAGCGCCATCGGAAACCAGTTCGCCATGACCTTCTCGTCTCCGTTGGCAGCTTCGATGCCCAGCTCGTAGAGCTAGAGGAACTCCGCAGGGTCAGCCATGCCGTCGTAGCGAGGATGCAAGTCTGGCTTGAACTTGCCGGGCCACGCGACGCTGCGTAGCTCGGCAGTGAAGGCGCGGCAGCCTGCTGTGGCCACGGGAGGCCTGGGATGACGGGGAGCTAGGTCTTGCATGTCCCCTCGCGCTGCAGCTGGGAGCAGCGTGGGGTCTTGACGCGCGGGAGTAGGAGCATGGTCGCGACGTGCTAGAGCAGGGAGCGCCCGGGCAGCTTCTTGCGGGCGAGGGACTTCTTGACCGCTCTGCTCCTGCCGCGCTGGCACCTGACGGAGCAGGTTCCGCCCAGGGGCCATGCGCCTTGGAGCCATGGCGCCTTCCTAAGGAGGAGGCGGCCCGAGCCTCCATGGGCGCGCGGAGCGCGTGGGACGAAGAACCAGCTGGGGTGAGCGAGGGAGTTGCGGTGCGGCCGTCTGGCCGCACGGACGGATGCTGGGACGATGCTTGCTGCTCGTCCCCCGCCGGGCCGGTGGCGGCGTTGACGGAAGGTGACGGGGAACGGAGAGGACGCCCGCCGACAGGGGCCGTCTGGGCGACGCGGGAAGCGAGTGCGGCCCGGCGCTCGGTGTGGGCCCGACGAGCGTCAGACATGGGCGTGATGGTCGGAGGAGAACAGGGTGGTGGAAGACGAATCCCGGCGCACCCCTACCTGGAGCGCCAAATGTCAGATTTTGTGTTCCGGCAGACCCTTGAGGTTCAAACACTGGGGTGTGCACGGAGATTTTGCTTCCTACCTACCTGCACCCCTCCGCCTCGCTAAGATCTAAACTATGGAAAGAACAACACAAGAGACACAGGGTTTATACTGGTTCGGGCCACCGTTGTGGTGTAATACCCTACTCCAGTGTGTGGTGTGGTGGATTGCCTCTTGGGCTGATGATGATGAACAATACAAGGAAGAACAGCCTCGCGAGGGTCTGTTCTTGGCTGGGGAGATGAACTGCTGGGAGGAGTTCAGTCACCCTTCTCTCTCTCTCTCTCTATGATCCTCTTATCCTTTCCGAACCTCCTATCCTCGTCCCACCCCCTTTGCTCTGTGGGTGGCTGGTCCTATTTATAGAGGCCCTGGTCCTCTTCCCTAATATCGAGCGGGAAGGGAGCCAACAATGGCGGGCTAATTTGAAGGGGGACAGCTAGTACTAGCTACCCTGACAAAAGTAGTCTTCGCCTGCACAAAGCTCTGGTGATGATGCCATCTCGGGCTCCACGATGACCTCCGTCTTGTAGTCCTCATGGTCTTGGTCTCGTTGCACCGAAATGGCAACCTTTGCCTGATGCCTCGGTACTCCACGGCTGCGCTTGCCCCCTTTGCACCAAAGAGGAAAGGAGGACACTATGCGGGCTGACACCCGCCTGGCGCCCTCGGTCGTCATGGCTTGCGTCACGGGCACCTCGTGAGGTACCCCGCCTTGATCTCTCCGCCTCCTCGTGAGCCAGCCTGACGAGGCCGTGCCTGAGGAAGCTCCGCGTCGTCCTCCCCGCGAGGCTTGGGCCCTTGCGAGGGTCTTGGGTTTGTGTTGGTGAAGATGGGCCGCACTGGGCCCCCTTTTGAGCCACGCCGCATGCCACAGGCAGGCAAGTCTGGGGACCCCCGTTCCCAGAACACCGACAATGCTCTCCGAGAATCAAGTTGAGCCATAGCCAACCAAGGCCGACAAGCTCGTGAACATGAAGAAGCGCTTCACGAAGAAGTTCACGAAAGAATATATCAAGCTCGCGTGCAACGTCAAGCTCGACAAGTTCCTCCACAAGCTCGCCAAGAACACCAAGTTCAACAAGAGCAACAAGACATTGGAAATCCTCCATGACAAGAGCAAGCAATGAGAGACGATCCTCCTTGTCAAGGACGTCCTCATCCCCGACCCGAACATAATGAAGAGCAACGCTACGGCAAGCTAAAGTTCACCATGCCCAAGTTCAATGGAAGCAATAATCCCGAAGAGTACCTTTTGTGGGCACTGAAGGTCAACAAAATCTTCCGTTTGCACAACTATGAAGAAGAGAAGAAGATCGCGATGGCATCCCCCTTGAGTTCCAAGACTATGTCCGCATTTGGTGGGAACAAGTCATTGAGTACCAAGAGGCAAAAGGTGAACCACCCATCACTACTTGGGCGCAAATGAAGGATGTCATGAGAGCGTGCTTCATGCAGACCTACTAAAACCGCGACCTCTTCAAGAAACTCCAACTACTCAAGCAAGGAACCAAGAGCATTGAAGAGTACTACAAGGAAAATGGAGATTGCGATGATACAAACCAATGTCACGAAAGACGATGAGCAAACTATGGCACGTTTCTTGAATGGACTCAATCACCCTATCAAGAAGATCTCCGACTTCCAACCATACTCGAACCTCATCGAGCTAGTGCATCAAGCTACCAAAGCGGAACGTCAAGTGCAAGATGACTTTAAGTATGCCAAGTTCTCATCCAAGTCATACGGTTTCTCCAACACCCAAGTTTCAACGACTCCAACACCTTCTACATCAACCAAGCCTTCTACAATAAACGTCGGCAAGTCGAGTTACAAGAAAGTTTCGACAACCTCAAGTCATCCTCCAACAATGAGCAACTTCAAACCGAGAGCTTCCTCATCATCTACCCCAACTGATGAAACCGTCAAGAAAAGTTCCTTAAAATGCTTCACATGCGGAGGCCGAGGCCATAAGTCATTCGAGTGTACCAACAAGCGGACCATGATCCTCAACAACGACAGTACATACGACTCCATGAGCAAAGGATAAGTGTAAGCCCTTGAGCAAGTGGCAATGCACCGGCAAGTGAACGATGACGAGGAACAAGTCTTTTGTGATGAAGATACAACTCCCGCTCTCGTTGTCTCCAAGGTCTTGACTCTTCAACATCAACAAGAAGAATACGAAAGATGCCATATCATTCTTCCCAAGGACGGCATCAATGGAAGGTCCGTCAAGGTCATCGTCGTTGGAGGGAGTTTCCATAACTTAGCAAGTGAAGAACTTTGCTCCAAGCTCCAATTGCCTAAGACGAAGCACCCACATCCCTACAAAGTTCAATGGCTAAGCGACTTTTGCACCATCCAAGTCGAGCACATAGTGCAAGTCTCCTTCAAAATCGGAGCTTACGAAGACACTTTGGAGTGTGATGTCGTTCCAATGACCGTTTGACACCCTCTTCTTGGTCGACCATGGCAATTTGATAGAGGTGTCATCCACAACGGCCGAACGAACCACTACATCTTCAAGATGCAAGAAAAGGAGTATGTACTTCTCCCTATGTCTCCAAGCCAAGTGATCACCACAAGCAAACCACCCATCGTGGAGAGAATAGTGAGAGAGCGAACCACCAAAAAGAGAGTGAGTGCCACAAGCCCAAATCGAGTGCCTCCACGATGAGCGAAAAGAAGAACTTAGTTCTATTTGCCACCAAAAATGAGATAAGAGAAGTGTGTGAGAACCCATCTAGTGTCATGCACTATGTCCTTTTGCGCAACGACGAGGCACCAAAAGCTAACACCTCTCACACTCTACCTTTAGTGTTGTCTTCTCTTTTGCAGGAATTCCAAGATGTATTCCCTGACGAGCTACCTCCGGGTCTACCTTCACTACGAGGCATCGAGCACCGTATTGACCTCATCCCCAAAGCACCTCTTCCAAACAAAGCTCCCTACCGCGTCAACCCCGAAGAAACCAGAGAAATACAAAGGCAAGTCAAACATCTCATATACCATGGACATGTGCATGAAAGTTTGAGTCCTTGTGCCGTTCTGGTCATTCTTGTGCCCAAAAGAGATAGTAGCTTTCGCATGTGTTCCAATTGTAGACCTATCAATGCTATCACCGTTCGCTATAGGTACCCCATTCCACGCCTTGATGATATGCTTGATGAACTTAGCAGTGCCACTATTTTTTCCAAAATTGATCTTAAAAGTGGTTACTATCAAATCCGCATACAAGAGGGTGATGAATGGAAAACCGCTTTCAAAACAAAGTTTCATTTGTATGAGTGGTTATTCATGCCTATGGGTTTATCGGAAGCACCAGGTACTTTCATGCGTCTTATGAATTATGTGTTTCGCCCTTACATTGGTGAGTTTGTTGTCGTCTACTTCGATGATATCCTTGTTTATATCACATCTCTTAAAGATCATGTCACCCATGTCTGCACCGTGTTGCAAACTCTTCCCAAACCTATGGGTTTATGGAAGAATGCCTTTTTGGCGTTGATAAGATCGTTTTCTTGGGTTTTGTTGTGTCCTCTAAGGGTGTTCATGTGGATGACTCCAAGATAAATGCTATTAAAACTTGGCCCCAACCAACTAACTTGCAACAAGTGCGTAGTTTTCTTGGTTTAGCCGGTTTCCACCATAGATTTGTGAAGGACTTTAGCACCATTGCTTCACCTTTGCATGCCTTGAGTAAGAAAAATGCACCTTTTGTTTGCGGACCATCCCAAGATACCGCTTTCAATGAGCTTAAGAATTTTCTTACCCATGCTCCCGTGCTTGCTTTACCAAACTTTGACAAACCCTTTGAGATTCATTGCGATGTTAGTCTTAATGGCATAGGAGGTGTGTTAACGCAAGAGAAGCGCCCCATAGCTTACTTTAGTGAGAAACTTTCCGGAGCGCAACTCAATTACCCCATCTATGACAAAGAGTTATATGCTTTAGTGCGAGTTTTTGTGAATGGGAACATTATCTTCGCCCTCATGAATTTATCATTCATACCGATCATGAAACACTTAAATACCTTAAGGGTCAAACTAAGTTGAACAAGCATCATGCTAAATGGAGTGAATTCATTGAGTCTTTTCCTTATGTTATCAAGGACATTAAACGTAAGGAAAATGTTGTAGCGGACGCTCTTTCCCGCTTATACAGGCTTGTTACTCAACTTGATTTGGATGCCATTGGCTTTGATCACATAAAAGACTTGTATGCACATGATCCTACTTTTGCTATTCCTTATGCCAAGTGTTCGATGCATACCTCTTGGGATCGTTATTACATCAAAGATGGATATATTATGAGAGCTAACAAACTTTGCATCCCCGAGTCTTCTCTTCGTTTGTTACTTTTGCAGGAATCTCATGGAGGAGGACTAATGGGACATTTTGGACGCGACAATACTTTTTCTACGCTCTCCAGGAACTATTACTGGCCCAAGATGTTTCGCGACGTCAACCGTTTCACCAACCGATGCTCTACATGTCGCAAAGCTAAGTCTAGAGCTCAATCCCATGGCATTTATATGCCTCTCCCAATCCCATATCAACCGTGGGAAGATATTAGCATGGATTTTGTACTTGGATTGCCTAGAACTAGAAATGGAAAAGATTCGGTATTTGTCGTTGTGGACCGATTCTCTAAGACGGCACATTCAATTCCTTGCAACAAGATAGACGATGCTTCACTTGTTGACAATCTCTTTTGTAGGGAAATACTTCTTCTACATGGAGTGCCAAAGACGATAGTCTTGGACCGTGACGTCATGTTCCGAAGCTACTTTTGGAAAACCTTATGTGCCAAGCTCAGACTCAAGCTACTCTTCTCCACGGCTTACCACCCACAAACCGACGGTCAAACGGAGATGACCAATCGCACACTCACCGCTCTACTTCGCGTGCTAATCAAGAAGAACATCAAGGAGTGTGAGGAGTGTCTACATATCGCCGAGTTTGCCTACAACCACACAAGATACTCAACTACCGGCAAGTCCCCTTATGAGATCGTCTACGGATTCAACCCATTGTCACCATTCGACATTCTTCCTCTACCACTCCAAGAGCGCATCAATATGGACGCAAGTGCATGTGTGAACCATCTCAAGAAGGTGCATGAAGATACAAGGCACACCATCGAGCGCCAAGTACAATGTCTTGCGACCAAGCTCAACATCAACAAGCACCCCATGGTATTCAACATTGGTGATCTTGTGTGGCTACACCTTCGCAAGGACCGCTTCCCTACCAAACGCAAGTCCAAACTCCTACCACGAGAAGATGGACCCTTCAAGGTGCTTGCATTCTACAACAACAACGCTTACAAGATCGACCTCCCGCGTGACAAGTACAACGTGAGCGATGTCTTCAATGTCAAGGATCTCTCTCCCTACCATGGTGATGAAGAATTCAATCCGAGGTCGGATCTTTCCCAAGGGAGGGGTGATGATGCAGAGCATCCCAAGGTCATCCCCATGGACCTACCTACATCCCCCACGACACCACTTGGATGAAGAGGAACCGCCAGTCTAGAACGGGTGGTACTACCGCCCACACACGACGGTACTACAGCTGAAGGCCCCCAACCGGCACTACCGTGCAACATTCGCTCCAATTCAGCTCAACCCGACAAACTCCTGTGATCAAGCGACCCGAGTCCAGTACTACTGTAACGCCCCGCGATGCGGCTATATCTCCCACGTGTCGGAGCACGACTTAGAGGCATAACCGCATAGTGGGCATGTCGCAAGAGGGGTAATCTTTACACATCCCATGTACTGAATAAGAAAGGATAAAGAGCTGGCTTACAATCGCCACCTCACACAATACATAAATATAGCATTACATCATCCAAAATACAATCAAGGTCCGACTACGGAACCAAATAAAGAAAGACAACCCCTAATGCAAAAGATCCCCGATCGCCCCGACTGGGCTCCACTACTGATCAACTGGAAACGAAACAACACAACAAACATGATCTTCATCGAGCTCCTCCTTAAGATTGATGGCGTCACCTGCACTGGTATCATCGGCACCTACAACTGGTTTTTGGAAGTAACCTGTGAGTCACGGGGACTTAGCAATCTCACACCCTCGCGATTAAGACTATTTAAGCTTATGGGTAGGAAAAGGTAGTGAGGTGGAGTTGCAGCAAGCACTAGCATATATGGTGGCTAACTTACGCAAATAAGATCCAGAAGAGAAGCAAAGCAACAGTCGTGAACTAGAAGAGATCAAGAAGTGATCCTGAAACTACTTACGTCCAAGCATAACACAAGAACCGTGTTCACTTCCCGGACTACGCCGGAAAGAGACCATCATGGCTACACATGCGGTTGATGCATTTTAATTAAGTTAAGTGTCAAGTTCTCGACAACCGGATATTAACAAATTCCCATCTGCCCATAACCGCGGCACGGCTTTCGAAAGTTCAAAACCCTGCAGGGGTGTCCCAGCTTAGCCCATCACAAGATCTCACGGTCAACGAAGGATTTTCCTTCTCCCAGGAAGACCCATCAGACTCGGAATCCTGGTTACAAGACATTTCAACAATGGTAAAACAAGACCAGCAAAGCTGCCCGAATGTGCCGACAAATCCCGATAGGAGCTGCACATATCTTGTTCTCAGGGCACACCAGATAAGCTAAGCATATAGGAGCCGATGTAACCCAAGTTGCCATGGGATGGCCCTGCACAGTTCTCTAGTTTGGACCAACACTTAGAGGAGCACTAGCTCGGGGGTTTAAAATAAATATGACCCTTGAGTCTGCAGAACCCAAGGGAAAAAGGCTTAGGTGGCAAATGGTAAAACCAAGGTTGGGCCTTGCTGGAGGAGTTATATTCAAGTCGAACTGTCGAGGGGTTCCTTTATAACCCAACCGCGTAACGAACGCAAAATTAAGGAACATAACACCGGTATGACGGAAACTATAGCGGCAAGAGTGGAACAAAACACCAGCCATAAGGCTGAGCCTTCCAACCTTTACCAAATATATGGGTGCATTAAATTTAATATTATATGTAACTAACATGGAACAAACTCCAACTTCACCTGCAACTAACAACGCTATAAGAGGGGCTGAGCAAAGCGGTAACATAGCCAAACAACGGTTTGCTAGGAAAAAGTGGGTTAGAGGTTTGACATGGCAATATGGAAGGCATGATAAAGCAAGTGGTAGGTATCGCGGCATAGCAATAGAGCGAGCAACTAGCAAGCAGAGATAGAAGTGATTTCGAGGGTATGGTCATCTTGCCTGCAAAGTTCTCCGAGTTGACGTAAGCTTGATCCTCATAAGCGTACTCAACGGGTTCCTCGATCACGTACTCGTCTCCCGGCTCTACCCAAGGCAAGAACACAAGCAAAGGAAACAACAATCAACCACGGTGCAATGCGCAAGCAACATGATGCAAAACATGGCATGATATGCGGGATGTGATATGCAATGCATATGCGAGCTCTGGAAGGAAAAGATTGAACCAGGCTCAACTTGGAAAACCAATAGTTCTGCTGGAAACATGAGTTGATTTCAGTCAAAATCGATATAAAGATCACCAGAATCGGATGCACGGTTTGCAAATGGCAAGCAAAACAAGAATGGCACAATTCTTATATTAACAGCACGATGCCATCTAGAATGCAACAACAAACTAATCTACTGCACTCCAACATAGCAACAAAGCACATGGCAGTGATCTACTCAAGATGCTTGACAAAAGATGAACACTGAGCTATGGCTAAATCACTCAAGAGAAGGATCAAACAAGCATGGAAAAAGTGCAAAAGATATCAGCTTCACAGACTTAGAGAAAATAACAAATGCCAGGAATTAACATCAGGAAGCAATGTTTAGAGCAAGATATCAACATGCTATAGGATCATATCATGGCAAAACAAGGCATGGCATGAATCTACTCAAAGCATATAACAAAAGTCCCTTACTGACCATAAGCCAAAAGGGCACAGAAAACATGGTAGCACCCATGTAAACATAGCAAGTTTCGTTAACAGATTTAGACTTAGCAGAAAACTGAAACTGGACATGGCATAAGCAGAGTTACGAAGGCATGTGTACGAGCTCGCTGCACTCAACAAAAGGCATTTCATGACAAACTAAGCATACTTACTGCAAGAAGACATGATCAAGAAGCTAAACATGGCAACAAAAATCTCATAGCATGCATGGATCAACTACAACAACCTCGGCAAAATTGATTAACACGTAAACAATCTGCCAGGAACATTTTATAGCAAAATTAGAGCAAGATTGAGTCATGCTAGGATACTCCATAAATGCAAACAAGGACATGGATGGATAGTGCATAACTGTATTCTCAAATCATCCTTACTGAACATACTCAAAAGAAGCATGGATCACTCTCTAGCAACATGAATACATGGCATTAAAAATAACAGCAGGGAATATGACTGTGAAATGCTAAGTCTCTGAAAAGAGCAATATCACTAGACCTACTTTGCATGCTTGTGCTAGTCACCACATTGATCACACAAATACATGGCATACACCCCTGTAAGATGGCATGTCATATAACAAAACACATGTAGAGCTCATGCCCATATGCAACACACAATAATCATGGCAAAAATGACAAATGCTCAAGATCTGTTAAGAAACAGAAACTAACATTTTATAGAACTTTTGCAACAGTCATTAGGGCGTCAAGATGGACTCAAACAAGCATGACACAATGGAACAAAATGAAGAGCACATCATGATGAACAATTTTGGTACCTCATATGCACCAAACGGACCACCGAGCACAAAGTTATGGCATGATGAAGGGAACATCAGAACATAAGATTTCTGGGACTTAGCAGAATTTTACGCCGCGAAAACTGGACGAGGAGGTCCCGGGACGGAGACGGTTCAGGGACGGTGGGGAGGCGTTTGGTTCGCGGAACGGGTGGATCTCATCCCACCCGTCCGGATCCGAGGCGGGCGGCGTCCGACGGCTTGCTGGAGCTCCGGCAAGGCGAGGAGCAGGGCGGCACCAGCAAGCGAAGGCAACAGAGGGCGGCGGCCGGAGCAGCGCCGGCGAGGGGCGGAGGCGGAGCGCGAAAATGGCGAGGGAGGCATCAGAGGCATGCGGGGGCGAGGCGTCGTCGGTTGCGGCAGTGGCCGGGCGGCCAGTGGCGGCGCCGGCGAGCAAATGGCGGCGGCGGACGGCCTCGCGGGCGGGAGGAGGCGAGGGTCGCTGGGCGCGCGGGCGGCGCAGAGCGGGCCGGGCTATGGCGAGATCGGGGCCCGGGCGGGCCTGCGATGGGCTTCCCCGGGCCGCCCGGTGGGAGGCGGCGGTGAGGACAGGTGGCGCAACGGCGTTGAGCGAGGAGGTGGAGGCAAACATGTCCAGGCGGTGGAAGAAGTGTCCGACGGCGCGGGGAGGACGAAGGTTAGGGTTTGCACCGTGAAATTTCGGGGAGGCACACATATAAATAGGTAGAGGGAGCTAGGATAGACCAAATGAGGTGCGATTTTTGGCCAAGCGATCGTGATCGAACGGCCGAGAGGATGGAGGGGGTTTGGATGGGTTTTGGGCCACTTTGAAGGGGTGTTGGGCTGCAACACACACGAGGCCTTTACGGTTCCTCGGTTAACCGTTGGAGTATCAAACAGACTCCAAATGGCACGAAACTTAACAGGCAGTCTACCGGTTGTGAACCAAGGCCGCCTGGCAAATTTCAGTCCAATCCGAGAATGTTTAACACCCGCACACGAAAAGAGGCAAAAGGGGGCGCCGGAGAACATAGGAGTGTCAGATCGCAAAACGGACAACGGGGAAAATGCTCGGATGCATGAGACGAACATGTATGCAAATGCGATGCACATGATGACATGATATGAAATAGATGACACACAAGCAAATGACAAGGCAACAACAGTGAATAACTGGAAGACACCTTGCGCAACGGTCTCAAGGCGTTACAACACTCCACCACTACGAGAGGATCTCGTCCCGAGATCTAGGATGGCACTGGAGGGAAATGGAAGAGGAAGATAAGAGGTAAAACTAATATCTTCTTTGACAAGTGAGTGAAACCATGAACCTTGAGAGGTTGAACAACTTGAAAGAAAGAACGCAACGGAGATGAATGAAGTTGAAAGCACTCCGTTAGGAAAGTGGAACAAGGAACATTACTAGAACCTTGTAGGTTGAAAGACATAAGAAAAGGGTTGCAATGGATAAGAAGTACATGCAAGCAATCTGGTTGAAAAAAGATGTACAAGGGGCGATAAAGATTAATTACAACAACACTCTGATTGGAAATGGAAGGTAAGGAAATGAGCTTGGCAAAATGAAAGCACTTGGATGAGACTCCGGTTAGAAGAGGAATGATAGACACAACACTCTGGTTAAAACAAGATAGAGAAGGGATTAGACTGATATAATTTGGGCAGCACTCCCATTGTAAATGGAAGGAATTGAACATAATCTTGACAAAACAAGATGATGTGTTGAAGAGAGCAACATCACAACGCCTCCGGAACAAATGTACGAAAGGAATTAAAAGAACTGAGGAGAAAACAACATCTGCTATCTCAAATGATCTTGAAAAGCATCTTTAGGAGAAGGGTCGAACGTAGTTGTTGGAAAACCAACAACTAAAAGAGTAAGCTTGTAGTGGGCTTATGGAAAACATCTCAAAAAAACTTGAGGTGAAATTCTGCCACTAATGAAAAACAATGGATTTGATTTATATGAACAAGCAAACGAGAAACTTGTTTCACCAAAGGGATAAAAGAAGACTTGGGTCATTTATAAGCACCATAAATAGCAACAATCCTTAGGGAAAGCTTTAGGTGAAATATAACCCAAGATAACTCCAACAAAGCGATTGATGGATTGAGAAGAGCTCATGCTCGTAGAAATTGGTGGGTTTAACTATCTCATTCTTGACAATTGTTGCATCATGAAACACGAACTCAAATTGTCACAAATGGCATAGCTCCACCTCAAATGATAAGATGGAACGAATTGGACTTTGGGATGCAAGATGAAGAATGCTTGAACTCATCTGAAAAGAATCTCGGCGAACACTTCAAGAAGGAATTAAATCCTTGATGAACCATCATGTAGAGCCTCCATGAAGAACTTCGGTAACAAAAGGATGATCAAACGAAAGGAAAGGGAAGTTGAAAACACAAGGTGAAACCTTGCAATGATTTAGATGGATCTTCATGATGATATAATGCAGAAAACGTGGAACTTCGGAAAGGAAAAGGTAAAACACTAGAAACCAAGAATTTGATGAACCTCCAGAATAAGAAATTAATCACTTATATGAAACAAGAATAAGAATTACATTATGCTTATCCTTCATCAATTAAATTGATGGTACACAATGTATTTGGCATACTACTTATTCTCGTAGAAAGAATTAAGATAGATATAGTGCAAACTTGGGAAAATCGTCAACGTACCACCGGTAGGATTGAAACAACAAATGAATTAATATGGTAACGAAGGAAGAGAAATGATAGAGGCAAAGGGTCCCGATCTTTCGATGAGATGATAACTATCGATTTGGTGGAGAAGACTTTGATGATCCGACTACAAACGTGCACGATTTTGCACCTTAGCAATCGCTAAACCAATCTCCCAAGGTTACTGACGATGCTGGAAGCACGATCAGCCTAACCATGAAGGTCTATTCCTGCACGCAATCGAAGAACAAGCAAGAATATGATAATGCAATCTGAATATTGTGAATATATATGAAGTATTGATAATGGTGGGGATCCGTAAGCGGTCTTGGTCTGGTCGTTGGACACAAACGAAGTACACGAAGTTGCAATGGCTAACTTTTAACTAAATAAATCCCAAGGAAAAAGCAACTAGATGGATCTACTTATATAGGAGCAAGGGGTGGCGGCCAAGGAGGTGAAAGGACGTCCCAAGGCAGCCTAAAACTAACCCTAGGTCGTACAAGGCTCATGGGCCCAAGTGGAGGTGGTGCAACACCTTTGGACTTGTTGTTTGACTCGGATTCTGCTGCAGCGTCAGATTGTTTCGTCGATATCTCAATGCTCTGGACGAATTTGAAGGTGATTCCAAATGGGTTGGAAAGAGCACTAAATCTAATTTCCAACAAAAAAAGAATCACCCAATTTGGAGTCCGTATGAAAAAGTTGTTGACATTTTGAGTCAGGTATGTCTGTGCAGTCCAAATCTGAATCCAAAACATAAGAGACTTGGATTCTATCTTCTCTTGGCCCAAAAGTAATGTGAGAGGACTTTTTGAACAGAACATAAACTTCTCCTTTTCCCTTATCTTCATATATGGATTGTACAAATGTCCCATACACCTGCAATTAGACAAAACACAAAAGTGTGAAGTATTTTTGTTCTGGATAACATAAATAGATTATTGAATAGTTTGCACTAGAAATCACCTGACAAATATGCATGTATGCAATATTTTTGGTCGTATCCAAGGTAGTCATGTCCACATCAAGAAATCTTGAATGAACCACCGTGAGAACTGAAAATGAACAAAGAAAAGATAAAGAACCACCGAGAAGAATTAGAGAATGAATGAAGATACTTGAGGGAATTTAGATAAATGCGAACGAAGAGTTCATGAGCTGATTAGAGAACACTTGAACGATGCACCGGTTAGATTTAGGGAAAGAGAGCTGAAAGATGAGAATGAATAATTTTGAGATGATGGCCTTTGGATAATCAAACTGAAAAATACTCCTGAATTGCTCTGGATGGGTGAAAAGAATTCTCACAATCAAAAACAATTATGAGAGGATGGCATAAAGCTAGCACCATGAATCTTGAAGAGAATAAATCAATATTTAGAGGAAACACTTCTTCTTTGGTCTTCAAATGATGAGAGTGGCGAAGAGAAACACCACCATGAATTTTTGAGGCACTCCGGAAAGATTAAAAGAGGAAAGGTTGAGCCAAAGATGAGAAGAATTTGAAAGATCTTGGAGAAATACATGTGACTAATGATAATTCATTCTTACGTCAAACTTGGAGAAGAATATGGGAGTAACTCCGGGAAATTAGAAGAGTCTAGTAAAATCCTGGGAAAAGGCCTGTGGGTTAGGGCCCACTCAAAATAAATACCGTTGAATGATTTAAAAGATAGATTGCGCCGGTTTAATTAAATGGCTTGAATGAGATAGCAATCTCGAAATAGCTTGAACAGATTGAGAATGGGAACGAATCTTCTGAGATATCTTCGCACTTCGAAACAAATGAATAGTGAGAGGTGAATGATAAAGAGGTGGACTAGCATGAGAAAGCATTTGAAACGAGGAAAGGATAAGATCAACACACCAAGCTTGATTTGAATCCACCGGAGAACATAAAAGAAACGAAGAATGATGAACTTCAAGCTCCGTTAGTATCTTCCTGAGAATCACCGAATAAAAATATTAACGGAAAAGAATGGAGAGACTTCCCATAAATAAAAGGATACTTGAATAATAAATCTGATTCCTTGAATGAAATGGGTGGGTGGGCAGGAAAACAAAGGCAACTTGGGGGCAGATGGAATGAACAACATTGGGAAAAAAACGGAGAGGTGATCTTGCGGATGTTGAAATGATCGGATCCACTTGAAGAGAAACACGCCGGTTGAAAAGGATTGACATGACAATCTCGATTATCATGGAGGATTGGTATTCACATAGGAGTGTGAGAACACTGCTTAGGAAAAATATGGAATCAACACTTGACATTGAAGCAACTCGAATAGCACAAATGAAAACAAAACAAAGGATTGGCTTACAAAATAAGCCGGAACAAACATATGATAGAGATTTCGTCCGAAGTTTTCATGGTGGGGCCCACACGGGCTCGATCATACAACACCATCATGTACAAGGCAGTGCACATGACATACGAAGCGTCCCTGAGTCAGCATAGCCAAGGACTCTTTAAGACACAACAAGACCACTGTAAGACCAACCATGGATAGGCGGACCACTAGACGTCGAACCCCAATTTCATATCATACATCTGTCGGAAAGATATCCTAGGAGCTACTTGAATTCCCACTTATAAACTCCCGAAACTTTCTGGTTATGCAATCAGGTGTTGGGGATACAGGGGAAGCATAATATCTCACCCAAAACTAGCAAATCCTACATCCAGCTGTATCCATCCTTCAACACATAACCGAGAAACCTTCGGAAATCATTTACCTCAACCTTCGAAAAACATCCGTTATACGAGTTATGGCAATACTCCCGAACTCCCGCCCCAGTACTGGGTGACGTCGAGGTTATCTCACCAACAACTGCATAAAAGAGATTTTCGATGTCAGCGAAACTCAGGTATTCCAGAACTGCAACGATAAAATTGTGACGAAAACACCTCGGAGCTCAACTCCCCGGGACACTGCCACAACCCCTAAATGTCAGGAGGCACCAAGAACAATGTTCTGGTCACAAAACCATCGGAACGATTCCAAGATACCCGCGTGATCCTAATTTTTTTTCGTGAAATTTGAGAAGAGAAGAGTCAAAACTCTACGTCAGGAGGCCTCACCAGAGCAACGAAGGGACTAAGGGGTAAAAAGAATCCTACTCTCTGATATATATAATCCAAAAAGACTGAAAACATTTTTCTAGACTCAACAACGCCAGTGATTCGATCAAGCAGGGGGGCTCCTAAGTCGGCGAAGGCTCTGATACCAACTTGTAACACCCACGATGCGGCTATATCTCCCACGTGTCGGAGCATGACTTAGAGGCATAACCGCATAGTAGGCATGTCGCAATAGGGGTAATCTTTACACATCCCATGTACTGAATAAGAAAGGGATAAAGAGCTGGCTTACAATCGCCACTTCACACAATACATAAATATAGCATTACATCATCTAGAATACAATCAAGGTTCAACTACAGAACCAAATAAAGAAAGACAACCCCTAATGCAAAAGATCCTCGATCGCCCCGACTGGGCTCCACTACTGATCAACAAGAAATGAAACAACACAATGAACACAATCTTCATCGAGCTCCTCCTTAAGCTCAGTTGCGTCACCTGCACTGGTATCATCGGCACCTGCAACTGGTTTTTGGAAGTAATCGGTGAGTCATGGGGACTCGGCAATCTCACACCCTCGCGATTAAGACTATTTAAGCTTATGGGTAGGAAAAGGTAGTGAGGTGGAGCTGCAGCAAGCACTAGCATATATGGTGGCTAACTTACGCAAATAAGAGCGAGAAGAGAAGCAAAGCAACGGTCATGAACTAGAAGGGATCATGAAGTGATCCTGAAACTATTTACGTTCAAGCATAACACAAGAACCATGTTCACTTCCCGGACTACGCTGGAAAAAGACTATCATAGCTACACACGCGGTTGATGCATTTTAATTAAGTTAAGTGTCAAGTTCTCTACAACCGGATATTAACAAATTCCCATAACCGCGGGCACGGCTTTTGAAAGTTCAAAACCCTGCAGGGGTGTCCCAACTTAGCCCATCACAAGCTCTCACGGTCAACGAAGAATATTCCTTCTCCCAGGAAAACCCGATCAGACTCGGAATCCTGGTTACAATATATGTAATAATGATATCCCAACAAAAACCATGTTCCAACATGGAACAAACTCCAACTTCACCTGCAACTAACAATGCTATAAGAGGGGCTGAGCAAAGCATTAACATAGCCAAACAACGGTTTGCTAGGAAAAGGTGGGTTAGAGGTTTGACATGGTAATATGGGAGGCATGATAAAGCAAGTGGTAGGTATCACGCCATAGCAATAAACCGAGCAATTAGCAAGCAAAGATAGAAGTGATTTCGAGGGTATGGTCATCTTGCCTGCAAAGTTCTCCGAGTTGACGTAAGCTTGATCCTCGTAAGCATACTCAACGGGTTCCTCGATCACGTACTCGTCTCCCGGCTCTACCCAAGGCAAGAACACAAGGAAAGGAAACAACAATCAACCACGGTGCAATGCACAAGCAACATGATGCAAAACATGGCATGATATGCGGGATGTGATATGCAATGCATATGCGAGCTCCGGAAGGAAAAAGATTGTACCAGGCCTCAACTTGGCAAACCAAGAGTGCCGCCGGAAAGATGAGTTGATTTCGGTCGAAATCGATATAAAGATCACCGGAATCGGATGCACGGTTTGCAAATGGCAAGCAAAACAAGAATGGCACAATTCTGCAATTAACAACATGATGCCATCTAGAATGCAACAAGAAACTAAGCTACTGCACTCCAACATAGCAACAAAGCACATGGCAGAGATCTAATCAAGATTCTTGACAAAAGATGAACACTGAGCTACGGCTAAATCACTCAAGAGAAGGTTCAAACAAGCATGGCAAAAGTGGAAAAGATATCTGCTTCATAGACTTCGAGAAAATAACAACATGCCAGGAATTAACATCAGGAAGCAATGTTTAGAGCAAGATAACAACATGCTAGAGGATTAGATCATGGCAAAACAAGGCATGGCATGAATCTACTCAAAGCATATAACAAAAGTCCCTTACTGACCATAAGGCAAAAGGGCACAGAAAACATGATGGCACCCATGTAAACATAGCAAGTTTCGTTAACAGATTCAGACTTAGCAGAAAACTGGACATGGCATAAACAGAGTTACGAAGGCATGTTTGCGAGCTCGATGCACTCAACACAAGGCATTGCATGACAAACTAAGCATACTCCCTGCAATAATACATGATCAAGAAGCTAAACATGGCAAGAACAATCTCATAGCATGTATGGATCAACTACAACAACCTCAGCAAAATTGATTAACACGTAAACAATTAGCCAGGAACATTATATAGCAAAAGTAGAGCAAGATTGAGTCATGCTAGGCTACTCTATAAATGCAAACAAGGACATGGATGGATAGATCATAACCATGTGCTCAAAGCATCCTTATTGAACATACTCAAAAGAAGCATGGATCACTCTCTAGCAACATGAATACATGGCATTAAAATAACAGCAGGGAAAATGACTTAGTGAAATGCTAAGTCTCTGAAAACAGCAATATCACTAGAGCTACTTTGCATGCTTGTGCTAGTGACCACATTGATCACAAAAATACATGGCATACACGCCTGTAAAGATGGCATGGCATATAACAAAACACATGTATAGCTCATGCCCATATGCTGCACACAATAATCATGGCAAAAATGACAAATGCTCAAGATCTGTTAAGAAACAGGAACTAACATTTTATAGCACTCTTGCAATAGACATTAGGGCGTCAAGATGGACTCAAACAAGCATGGCACAATGTAACAAAATGAAGAGCACATCATGATGAACAATTTTGATATCTCATATGCACAAAACGGACCACCGAGCACAAAGTTATGGCATGATGAAGGGAGCATCAGAACATAAGATTTCTGGGACTTGGCAGAATTTTACCCCACGAAAACTGGACGTGGAGGTCCCAAGACAGAGACCGTTCAGGGACGGCGGGGAGGCGTTTGGTTCGCGGAACGGATGGATCTCATCCCATCCATCCGGATCCGAGGCGGGCGGCGTCCGGCGGCTGACCGGAGCTCCTGCAAGGCGAGGAGCGGGGCGGCGCCGGCGAGCAAAGGCGGCGCGCCGGCGAGGGGCGGAGGCGGCGCGCGAAAACGGCGAGGGAGGCAGCAGAGGCATGCGGGGGCGAGGCGTCGTCAGTCGCGGCGGCGGCCGGGCGGCCAGGGGCGGCGCCGGCGAGCAAACGGCGGCGGCAGACGGCCTCGTGGGCGGGATGCGGCGAGGGTCGTCGGGCGCGCGGGCGGCGCAGAGCGGGCCGGGCGGCGAGATCCAGGCCCGGGCGGGCCCGCGATGGGCTTCCCCGGGCTGCGCGGTGGGAGGCGGCGGTGAGGACAGGTGGCGCGACAGCGTTGGGCGAGGAGGTGGAGGCGGACATGTCCGGGCAGTGGAAGAAGTGTCCGGCAGCGCGAGTAGGACGATGGTTAGGGTTTGCACCGGGAAATTTCGGGGAGGCACATATAAATAGGTAGAGGGAGCTAGGAGAGTCCAAATGAGGTGCGGTTTTCAGCCACGCGATCGTGATCGAACGGCCGAGAGGATACATGGGGTTTGGATGGGTTTTAGGCCACTTTGAAGGGGTGTTGGGCTGCAACACACACGAGGCCTTTACGGTTCCTCGGTTAACCGTTGGAGTATCAAACGGACTCCAAATGGCACGAAACATGACAGGCGGTCTACCTGTAGTGTACCAAGGCCTCTTGGCAAATCTCGGTCCAATCCGAGAACGTTTAACACCCGCACACGAAAAGAGGGAAAAGGGAGCGCCGGAGGACATAGGAGTGTCGGATCACAAAACGGAAAACGGGAAAATGCACGGATGCATGAGACGAACATGTATGCAAATGCGATGCACATGATGACATGATGTGAAATACATGACATGCAAGCAAATGACAAGGCAACAACAGCGAATAACTGGAAGACACCTGGCGCAACGGTCTCGGGGCATTACAACTACCGCCCAGCCCGAGCGGCACTTCCGCTACAGCGGGATTACCGCCCTGCCTCCGCGCAGAGGTCGGGCCAAGGGCCCATGTATTCCCCTCTCACTTACCCCTTCATGTACTGCGACTATATACTCTCCCAACTCATCCTAGCTAGGGTCAGTGTTGTGATAACTCATTTGAGAGATCGAGCCTCGCTCATCCATATAGGATCTACTCCTTGAGAGAGACTGCGGCCTCTCTACGGAGAAGATCCACCTTGGATTCAAGACCACCTCTTGGGTGGCCCCATCAAGACCTCCTCACGGAGAAGACTGGTTACCATTTGTATCGTACCTTGTTGACTTTCGATCTTGTACCTCCTTTTGTGTTCATGGATCTAGCACATGTGTGATCATTCTTGTTGGTTTGAGTGATTCTCTGGTGTTTCCCCTCACGTTTCCCCTCGTGTTCTTCGTGTTCATCACGGAATCTGCTCCTTTCGTGAAAGATCGGCCACCTAGGGTTCCACCCTACATCAAGGGGGTGGCTTATATGGAGTGCGCCAAGACAATGGCCAACCCACGTTACAAGGAGCTCAATGTACAATAAGGTGAGACGTTACTGGTAACGTCAACAATAAAGACATATAAATGATCATTAACGCTATGAAGTGAATGTCTGACCGTTGCCATCCTGAGTGACTTTAGATCTTTTGTACACCGAGTGGTTTCTTGGTATGGTCGAATGATGATATACTGGTCAATTGAATTGGGTTATCCGAGTGGAATTGTCGGTCGAGTGGATTGTACTCTGAGGTGATTCCAGTCGGTGGATGCTGTTCTGCTTTGAATGTCGTTGATCTTAGGGCAGTGTTCTTGGGAAGGGCATCTAGGTCAGACCTATTACGCTACCCTAGGTACATGTGATCGTCAGCAGGGGGAGTATTCATTTTTGTGTGCATAATAAGGAGTCACTTCCTTGCGTGCGAAGATATAGCTGGTGGGTCCGACTTGTTAGTGGGAGGAATGTGTTTTCCGCAAACTATAGAGGCCCTTCCGGTGGGTCCCAGCTGTCAAGTGGAGGAATCATTATTTTGCGCATAATAAGGAGGCATTTCCTTGCGTTCGGCCGTGGACCCAGCTGTGAGCCTCTCCACATACAGTCTAGTTCCGATGGATGTCGTTCGTTGACCACGTTGACTACGCCGCACCGAGAGCACCAGGGCGGTGGACGACGGTGAGGCCTAGAATGGGAACGACAGGAGCCAGGTAAGACTCGACACTTGTTTCCCACGCGAAGGGGAGTACGAGGGTTTACTGGTTTGTCATCCCTCGCCAGAGAATAACAACAGGTGTGGGTGGGTAGAGGTATGGCTAGGCCAGCGATAGGAGTACGGTGGGGCGGTGAGTCCTGCGCGGCAGCACAGCCGGCCGCGGGAGGAGGGAGCAGGCAGTCCCGCCAGCGCTTGTTTGAGCGGATGGAGCAAGAAGAGCAGAGATTGAAGAAGCATGATGGTCGTTGGATGGACATCCAACAGTCACTGCTCTCGTGTGTTGAATAAGTTGACACGGCGTTGCGTGTGCGTTAACCTATTTTTTAGGAAAGAGTACGCGTCAACCTATAGTAGGTGCACAAGTCAGCCTCAAATCTGTGGAAAATAGCATACAATCCATCTACCATTATTTCTAATAATCTACTGCCCATTTGCTAATTCTTAAGGATTTTTTTGGAGCCGATCTTCTTTTTGTTAGCATTACAGCCAATATCGTGGCCACGGTTAAAAATTAAACAGAATTTTGCATATTTCGGTGCAGTCAACTGTTTTTAATCCCAAAATATTGAGTCACATTCAAACTATTTTGAAAAATAATTTATATAAATATAAAATCCAAGTAATTTTCGACGCATAAAAAGCAATGGAATTTAAAATCTTGTAATGAAAAAAATTGAAATTAATTCCCGGATTGATATGTTTTAAAAATATACATCCCATTTCTCATTACTGATAGCCCACTTTCTGGGCAAACCGAATGAAACTCTCCGCAGTTTGAAAGAGTTGTAGCCCAGTAGGGCTGACAAAGCAAGTAGGTCTCGCTTGGGTATTTCTTTAAAAAAAGTAGAACTGGGCTAGCCATTTTCATCAAGAAAAAACACAACTGGGCTCTTGAGGTGGTAAATATAAATTAAACATTGGCTAGATGGGCCACAGCCCCCCGTACAACCCCATTGTTACCCTGATCCATCGCTAAAACTAGTATAAATAACAATTGCTTGTTCCTAAAAAAAGTAAATAACAACTGCACGACCTGCTGGGTCCCTAGTGGCAGCCGCTCATTGTGTAATTCTCTCATCTATTGACTACATTGACAATGGCGTGAGCCCTAGATGTCCAACCATTAGGAGGAACCATTTTTTTGGGCTTGTAATAACACGGCACTTGCTTGCATACTGCCATGATGCTGGTGGGTCCCTACTATCCTCCTCTACACGTACAGTAAGCCCCTTGTTCCTCTCGGTTATAGACGATGTTGACAACGCAAGAGGGTGGCGCACCGCGCACGGCGAGCGAACCAAGGCGGAGGACAACGACTACGGATTTCGGGTTCCGGCAAAACCCTTGAGGTCCGAACACTGTGGTGTGCACAAAGATCTCTCACCCTCTCTAGCTCGCATTCTTTACGATCTCACGTCCTAGCTCGACGAACCCAAAGAACACGAGACACAAGATTTATACTGGTTCGGGCCACCATTGTGGTGTAATACCCTACTCCAGTGTGGTGTGGTGGATTGCCTCTTGGGCTGAGGATGAACAGCTACTAGGGAAGAACATCCTCGTGAGGTGAGGTGTTCTTGTGCTTGGTGAGTTGATGCTCTCTCTTTCTCTCTCTCTCTCTCTCTCTCTCTCTCTCTCTCTGATTCTGATTCACCTCCCTCCCTATGGTGGCGTGGCTAATCCTATTTATAGAGGCCCTGGTCCTCTTCCCAAATATTGAGTGGGAAGGGATCCCACAACGGCCAAATTCGAAGGGAGACAACTAGTACAAGCTATCCTGACAAAAGTAGTCTTCGCGTGCCAAAGGCTCCGGTGGTGACGCCATCTTGGGCTCCACGGTGACCTTCGTCCTGCCGTCCTCCTGGTCTTGGTCTTATTGCACCAATATGGAAACCTTTTCCTGATGCCTCGGGACTCCTTGCCTGCCCTTGCCCCCTTACACCAAAGAGGAAACGAGGACACTGCACGCACCGGCGCCCGCCTGGCTCCAGTTGTCATGGCTTGCGTCACGCAAACCTCATGAGGTGTCCCTTGCCTTGATCTCTCCACCCCTCGTGAGCCATCCTGGTGAGGCCGCCCCTGAGGAGGTCTTGCGTCGTCCGCCTCGCGAGGTGTGGCCCCTCGTGAGGGTCTTGAGTGTTTGCTGGTGAAGGTGGGCCATACAGGGCCGCTGGTGGAGCCGCGCTGCGGCCCGTAGGCAGGCAAGTCTGGGGACCCCCATTCCCAGAACACCGACAGTAGCCCCCGGGCCCAAGGCGCGCTCGGGCTTGGCTTCGAGGCGAAGCCAAAGGGCAAGTGTGGAGCGCCGCAGGCCCCAACAGCCTGCGGCCCAGCTGACGTGTGGTGATTGATTGGTCGTGGGCTGCCTCGCTTCCACATGCAGCATTGGTATCCACCTGGCTAGGCGGCCACGGCGTCCCACACAGTTATTTCCCCCTTCGCTTCCTCGAACCTCTGCTTCCTCTCCCAATCCAACTTGAGCTCAGTCCTCCCCATCGTCATGGCACCGAACCGTACGAAGAAAGGGAAGAAGCCCCTGTCCTCGGCCAACCCGCCTCCTACCGTTGAGCCCACCGTTGGCCGATCGCGGGTGCTCAATGAGGAAGCCATGGACAAGGTCCGCCTTGAAGTCGCCACCTGCTTCAACGAATGGGGAGGGACGGCGGCCTGGCCGGCGTCTTGAGCTTATGTCGATATAGCAGCCACCAAGGTCCAGTTCTTCGTTGACACCTTGTGGGCCGGTCTGATCCCTCCTTCTCCGCCTTCTTCAATGCCGCGCTTTCCCATTACCAGATTCATCTGTTGCACTTACATCCCCAATCTATCACTCTTCTTGCCGTCTTTGCCTTTGTTTGCGAGGCCATGGTGGGCATTGCCCCCTCCATGGCCCTTCTGCGTCATTTCTTCTCACTTCACCTGACCGACCCCCGGCAATGCTCAGGGTGCCTGAGCTTCTAGGCAGTGGCGGCAACGGCCGACTCGGGGATTGACTTTGAACTCCCACCGTCCGCAAGCGGGTTCCGGACGCGTTGGATGTATGTGGATGTCGGAGTGCTCAGCCCTTTGCTCTTGCCTCCGTCTGCGCCCGCCGTCCCCAGCTCTGGCTGGGCTCACGAGAAGCTTACGAACCACCGTCTCACCTTCGTCTGGTACCGGCTGAGGAGGTTCAAAGACCCTGGCTTGACCACGCCCATGGTGATGAAGGAGTTCCTCTGACGCTGCGTCGCCCCACTCCAGCGCCATTCCCAGCCGATGTGGGCCCTGTCTGTTGGCCCGGATCATATGAGGCTTCAGGAATCAGAGCTTCTGCTCGAGGCACGAAGAACGGTGCTCGAGGTCTTGGCGGGCGACCCCTCGCCAGCCGATATTCCACCGGTGGGTTGTCTCTTGTACTGCTGCTCGAACAGGGTGGAGTTTGCGGGGTAGATGCCCCTCTTTGACGAATGGGGGCTGCGTCCGGTTGGCCTTGAGGGGTCCCGCGAGGACCCCGTCACCGTGTTTCCCCTCCTTATCACTGCGCCGAACTAGCCCCAAGATTGGACGCAGGGGGGCAAGCACCACCGGACGGCGGAGACGCGGGTGCCGAGGCGTTGGAGCCGCCCGCGGTTCCTCAGGCGTCATCTTCGGGAGCCCATAATTCTCGCTCTGGAGTGGCAGTTGAGGGAGCGACGCAATCTGCTGGTCCTGAGGTCGAAGCTCCTGAGGCCCCTGGAGGCCATCGCCAGGCGGAACTTGATGGCTCTCCCCAGCTTGGGGCTCCTGAGGTCACCTCCTCGGGTGCTTCACCAGCCATGCCCTAAGCTGGTCGCCACGCCCAACGCTTCGGCAGGCTCTGTGTAGACTTCGATGCGCTCCGCAAGAGGAAGGGGTCCCCAAGCTGCAGCCGCGGCGCCTTTCGGTCGTTGAAACAAAGGAAGTACATCGCCATAGATGAGTAAGTACCTTATCTTTGTAATTCCTCAGGTGCTGCTTCCCTTCCTGATGGTAGCTCTCCAGTACCCCATCTGCTAAGGACGTGAAGCCTTCCAGGGAGCAACTTCATCCTGCATTGAGTCTCCCATTAGCCTTGAGTGTCCCAGGCCAGCATGCTGCCTCCAGCGCGAGGTCGGCCGGAGGGGCAGATACGCAAGCCTGGCGCCTCGAGCCCGCGCTCCTGTTGTCCCTTCTTCACGGCCTCATCGAGGGTGCGACGAGTGTGCCAAGGTCTCCTCATCTAGTTGTGGACTGCGGCTGGATGGCTCCGATCTTGGCTTCTGCCTTGAGCATTGGTCCCTCCCCCGTCCAGGCCTCCGCCATGGCCTGGATGATGATCGGGGAAGTGCCAGCCCCCAGCCCCGGCTGGGAGGGAGCGAGCCACTTCAAGCCCCTTCAGCCACCCCTGCTACAGAGGACGAAATTGTCCATGCGCTCAAGTCTGTGCATGAACGGAGTGTCATCCGCCACGAGCTCTTTTCAGGAAGCGATGGGCGCGATGAGCCGATTTGATGGAGAACTTGCGGATGTAGACGTGCGCCTCGAGGAAGAGGGTCTGCGATTGATGGAGGAGCGGCATAAACTAAAGGTGGCCATCAACCTCGGGTGGCATCAGCGCGAGCTTGACAATGCGAAGGCGGAGGCGTCTCTTCTAGCCTTGCGAGAGGCATGCGCTCGAGGCTTGGAAGAAGCCCGGGAAGTCGATCATCGCCGCGAGATCACAGAGAAATGCGCATGGGAGCTCCAGGCCTGGAGCGCCTCCTTGGAGAAGCAAGTGGAGACGTGCAAGGCCGCCCTAGCATCGATGAGGGGGACGCCTGCCGAGCAGGAAGAGATCCTGGAGCATGAGGAAGTGCTGGCACTGGAATCCATGGAGCGTAGCCTTGAGCTTGAGCGGTTGGAGACGAGGGACCGCCAAGTCGCCCAAGCAGAGGAGGCTGTCGGTGCGCGCGAGGCCAGGGCCCAGGAGGAGGTCGACCGCCGGGTGGCCGAGGCTCGCACGGGTCTTGAGGACAGGTACGACCTGAAGTTGGAGCTTGTGGAAGCCGAAGCTGTGGGTAGGACTAATGCACTTAGGTCAGGGTTGGATGAGGCGAAACATCACGAGATGGCCACCGCGCCCGCCCCGCTCTGCGCAACGGAGCAGGGAGGAAGCGCTTTGGCGGCGGACGCTGGAGCACGACCACACCCCCATGCTCCAAAGCCTCAAGGTCAGAGCCAACGCGGCGCTGGGCGCCATCTGCAATAAAGATGCACCTCATACCCACTCGAACGACTACGCCAGTCACCTCCTTTTCTTCACTGACGTGGTGACATGCCTGGAGAATCGATCCGAGAGGGCTCGCGTGCTTGTTGAGGAGAGGAGCCGCGACCTGCTTAAGCGCACGTTCTCCCGCGTCTTCAGCCACCTCCACAACACCTAACCCAACTTCGACTTCGACGCCGCCATTGCCCCTGTGCTCGAGGCCATCCGAGGTGACCTAGCAAACTGGGTGGAGGACAATGTGGACGCTTTAGTCAGAGCCTTCACCTCCGAGGATGACGTGGTGGTGGTCGCTGTGGATGAAGGCGACGTGGTCGATGATGGTGCGGGCTACACCGGCAATGGTGATGGTGATGCTAGCGATGAGGATGGTGATGCCAGCGATGGTGACGATGATGCCAGCGACGCGTCTAAGGGCGACCCGGAGGATGCGGTGAGCGATATGTCCGATTAGGCCCGTGCTTCCTTGTTGCTGACCCTGTAAGTGAAAACTTGGGCACAACCCTGAAAGTTGTAAGAGCATTTTGGGAGGGGGAGCCCCTCATGTGAATGTATTACTGCCTCTATTCCTTAGGCCAAGCTGAAGATGTGTTTTTATTTGAGTGCAAGTCACGTCACGAGCTTACTGCTGAGATTTACCTTAGTCAGGACCAGTTCCCGACCAGCTTGTGAGGTTGTGAGCTCCTAAAGGGCCTGTCGATCCATCCGAGAGGGCCTTGCGAGGAGCAAGCACCAGCCATGGAAGGGCGTGCGCACAGCGCACGTGTGCCACGCCCCGCTCGCGAGGGGCTCGCGAGGGGGAGGCAGCAGGTGCAAACTCCGAACAAAAGCAAGGAACTGGATTGCAAGAAATCGAACAAACGAGAAAAGGCACCCCCCGTGCATATAAAAAACTAAAATTCAACTTCAACTTAAATCCAAATCCAGAAATAGGACTACAGAAAAGAGGTAAAATGCAAATGCCCGCGTCCGGGACCTAGTCTAGTCTTCTTGTCTTCTCACCAGAGCGGAGCTAAGTGCTGCCACTAGGCATGGGAGGGAGCCCCCGAGGCCCGAGGGCGGCGCTCCTAAGACTCCGGGGCATGTACAGCCCCACTCATTATTACGTGAGAGTGTCACGAGCGGAGATCTTCACAGACCCGAGCCTTACTTCACATTGCCGGACGAGGGCCCCGCATTGTGCTGCCCTCAACCACCATTGGTTCGACCGGAAACCAGGGTGAAGCCAAGGGGCAAAGGGGACGCCAGCGGCGCCCTCGGCGACCACGGGTCCTCTGTCGGGGGAAGGCTCACCGGCACCTCCCTGACAGAGGGCCTACCTCTGGGGGGCGCCTTGCTCCGCGCGATGCGGGAAGGGACCTGGCTCCCGGCCTCTCCCCTGCAGCCCCAGTGCGCTCCTCCTGGTGGAAGGGAGGCCATTGAGTTGGGGCCGCCGTCCGCCGTTGTGAGCTGGTCCTCTTGTGACCCATTGCTAGCATAAGCTTGCTCCTGAGAGATTAGTGGTACCCTGTAGCTGTGGTCGCCGGCATGGTTGGTGAGGCTCAAGGCGCGCTCGGGGGGCTCCTGGAAGGCCTCAACTTCCAGCGCCTCCTCCTCCCAGCCCGGCTCAAGGAACGAGCCAGGGTTGTCTTCTAGCGCATACTCCTGGTCTATCATGCGGGGCACGTAGGCCTCCGCGGCTGCCGCCCCGAAGACCTCGCCGAAGTGCCCCATGCTCCACGTTGTGCCGCCCTGAGGATGGTAGGGCGGAACTCCGATGAGGCTGCGGATGGCAACGCTCGTGCCCGCGCCCATCGGAGGTGCGCGCGGCCACGAGCGGGTGTCCGGTGCTGGCGATGCAGCAAGAGGGATGGTGCAGGAGAGCCCCTCGCGGCGCTGACGAGCTCGGTGATGCGATCCAACTAGTCCTTGTAGAGGTCGTTGACCGGGAAGTAGAGTAGGAGCTCGCGTGCCATGAGCAGCACGGCTTGGTCGTCGCTGGGGGCGCGACGAGAGTGAGATGATGAGATGGCCGGAGTCAGCGATGGGGTGGCGGTGCGACCGGCTCGCCGCACAGAGGGGTGAAGTGAAGAGGCTTGCTGCTTGTTTTCCACCGGGCCGGTGGTGGCGTTGGCGGCGGGTGACGGCGAACGACGGGGAGGTCTACCGACAGGGGATGTCTGAGCGACACGGGTGGCGAGAGCGGCCCGTCGCTCAGCGCGGGCCCGGCGAGCGTCGGCCATGAACTTGGTGGAGTGGTGAAGCGCGGATCGACGAAGAGGAAAGCTTCGGTGCACCCCTACCTGGCGCACCAAATGTTGGATTTCGGGTTCCGGCAAAACCCTTGAGGTTCGAACACTGGGCTGCGCACAAATATCTCTCCCCCTCTCTAGCTCGCACACTCTACGATCTCACGGCCTAGCTCGACGAACCCAAAGAACATGAGACACAAGATTTATACTGGTTCGGTCCCCCGTTGTGGTGTAATACCCTACTCCAGTGTGGTGTGGTGGATTGCCTCTTGGGCTGAGGATGAACAACTACAAGGGAAGAACAGCCTCGCGAGGTGAGGTGTTCTTGTGCTTGCTGAGTTGATGCTCTTTCTCTCTCTCTCTCACTCTCTCTCACTCTCTCTCTCTGATTCTGATTCGCCTCCCTCCCTATGGTGGTGGCTAGTCCTATTTATAGAGGCCATGGTACACTTCCCAAATATTGAGCGGGAAGGGATCCCACAACAGCAAAATTCGAAGGGAGATAACTAGTACAAGCTATCCTGACAAAAGTAGTCTTTGCCTGCCAAAGGCTCCGGTGGTGACACTGTCTTGGGCTCCACGGTGACATTCGTCCTATTGGTCTTGGTCTTGTTTCACCGATATGGAAACCTTTGCCTGATGCCTCGGGACTCCTCGCCTGTGCTTGCCCCTTAGCACCAAAGAGGAAACAAGGACACTGCGCGCGCTGGCGCCCGCCTGGCTCCAGTCGTCATGGCTTGCATCACGCAAACCTCGCGAGGTGTCCCTTGCCTTAATCTCTCCACCCCTAGCGAGCCAGCCTGGTGAGGCCGCCCCAAAGGAGGTCTTGCGTCGTCCGCCTCGCGAGGCTTGGCCCCTCACGAGAGTCTTGAGTGTTTGCTGGTGAAGATGGTCCATAGAGGGCCGCTTGTGGAGCCGCGCTGCGGGCCGCAGGCAACCAAGTCTTGGGACCCCCGTTCCCAGAACGCCGACAAATGGCGAGGCCTCGGACGGAACGAATAGGAGCCATGGAAGAAGTGCCGGTCCAGTTGCAGGCGGAGGGGAGTACGAGGGTTGACTGGATTGGGTGCGGGTGCGTGTTGGGGCTAATGTCGCCAGAGAATAACAGGACGTGTGGGGGAAATAGAGGGAGGGACTGGCCAACATTGGAGGGTATGGTAGGGCGGCGGAGGCGCAGCCATCCATTGGAGGCGGGAGCAGGCGGAGCCGAAGTGGTGGTTGGTTTGGGCGGCTGTAGGAAGAAGACAAGAGATAGAAGATAGACGATAGATGTTGGATGTCAATCCAACGGCTGGTAGGCAGAATCGTTTTTTGACTAGCTAGTAAGTCGACACCACCTTGGGTAGGCTATTTCCTCGTGGGTTCCAAATGTCATAATCCAAATCTGTCATGGTCATGCAGCCGTTCTTATGAAAATTTATAGCCCATTTGGTGTCTAGTTCAAAAGAAGTTTTGGGTGCTGGTGGGGGCTAATCACTTGGCTTCTGTAATGCACAGTGAGCTCAAGTAGCCGACGAGAGTGATGTTATTTCCCTTGGTTGGGATTTGTTACAATATTTCACTCTAAATTAAACGAATGGCAATCCATTTACCTTGTATCAAAAAAAATATGACAGTCACAGCCGAGTTGAAAAGGGTAAGAACATCTAACTGCAGCTTACAAATTGTACAAAAGCACGAGGGTTAATTAATCATCAGGTTTAGAAAAAACCCAGATTGAAAAGGTGTAACGCCCTCGATGCGGCTATATCTCCCACGTGTCGAAGCACAACTTAGAGGCATAACCGCATTGAAAGCAATGTCGCAAGTGAGGTAATCTTCACACAACCCATGTAATACATAAGGGAAAATATACATAGTTGGCTTACAATCGCCACTTCACACAATTACATGAATAAAGCATTACATCAACCAGATACAAACAAGGTCCGACTACGGAACCAAAATAAAAGAAGAACCCCAAATGTGACACGGTCCCCGATCGACCCCAACTGGGCTCCACTACTGATCAACTAGAACAGAACAACACAAAGGACAAGATCTTCATCGAGCTCCTCCTGAGCTTGGTTGCGTCATCTGCACGGTCTCATCGGCACCTGCAAGCTGGTTTTGGAAGTATCTGTGAGTCACGGGGACTCAGCAATCTCGCACCCTCGTGATCAAGAATATTTAAGCTTATGGGTAAGGTAAAGGTATGAGGTGGAGCTGCAGCAAGCGACTAGCATATATGGTGGCTAACATATCCGCAAAAGAGAGCGAGAAGAGAAGGCAAAGCACGTTCGAGAAAGTATGATCAAGAAGTGATCCTAAAACAACCTACGTCAAGCATAACTCCAACACCGTGTTCACTTCCCGGACCCCGCCGAGAAGAGACCATCATGGTTACACACGCGGTTGATGTATTTTAATTAAGGTCAACTTCAGGTTTTGTACAACCGGATGTTAACAAATTCCCATCTGCCCATAACCGCGGGCGCAGCTTTCGAAAGTTCAAATCCCTGCAGGGGTGTCCCAACTTAGCCCATCACAAGCTCTCACGATCAACGAAGGAATAGATCTCCTCCCGAGACATTCCGATCAGACTCGGTATCCCGGTTCTTCAAGACATCCTCGACAATGATAAAACATGTCCAGCAAAGCCGCCCGATGCGCCAACATCCTAATGGGAGCTGCACATATCTCGTTCTCAGGGCAACACCGGATAGGTCAAGCTACGAGTGAAACCAGCCCTCA
>NC_041388.1:474450375-474501356 GCF_002162155.2 Triticum dicoccoides | reverse complement strand
GTTGGGCCTTGCTGGAGGAGTTTTATTCAAAGCGAACTGTCAAGGGGTTCCCATTATAACCCAACCGCGTAAGGAACGCAAAATCCGGGAACATAACACCGATATGACGGAAACTAGGGCGGCAAGAGTGGAACCAAACACCAGGCATAAGGCCGAGCCTTCCACCCTTTACCAAGTATATAGATGCATTAATTAAATAAGATATATTGTGATATCCCAACAAGTAAACATGTTCCAACAAGGAACAACATCTCCATGTTCCAGCGAGGAACAAAACTTCAATCTTCACCTGCAACTAACAACGCTATAAGAGGTGCTGAGCAAAGCGGTAACATAGCCAATCAACGGTTTGCTAGGACAAGGTGGTTTAGAGGCTTGGTTCAACAATATGGGAGGCATGATAAGCAAGTGGTAGGTATCGCAGCACAGGCATAGCAAAAGAGCGAGCAACTAAGCAAGCAAAGATAGAAGTGATTTCGAGGGTATGATCATCTTGCCTGAAATCCCGCAAGGAAGAAGAACGAGTCCATGAAGAAGACAAACGGATGTAGACGAACGAGTCCTCACAAACACGACGTTACCGAAACCAACCGGAAGAAGCAAACACCGGAAAGAAGCACAAAACATAGTAAACAACCAGCACATGAACATGGTATGAGATGCGGGATGCGGTATGCGATGCAAATGCATGATTTGCAAGGGAATGAAAGAACCTGGCCTCAACTTGGAAATCCAAGTGCGCCACTGGAAAGATGAGATGAAATCACTTGAAACCGATATAAAGATCACCGGAATCGAAGTTACGGTTTGGAAATGGCAAGCAATTCAAATATGACACCGGTCTGCGATTTACAGCAAGCAGCCAACTAAATGCAACAAGATGAACATGCTACAGCACTCAAACATGGCAACAAAATACATGGCAGGGATCCACTCAAGATGCTTAACAAAAAATGAATACTGAGCTACGGCCAATTCATTCATTAATAGGTTCAAACAAGCATGGCAAAAGTGCATTTGGTAAACAGATTTCAGACTTAATGAAATTAACACTTGTCTGGAATTTCAGATCAGGTAGCACACTTCGTAGCATGAAAACTATATGCTACAAGACCTGAACATGGCAAAGTAAAGCATGGCATGGAACTATTCAAAGAGCTTAACAAAACTCCCTTAGTGACCTTGAGCCAAAAGGGATCAGAAAATACAATTACAAGCATGTGAACCTGGCAAAAACATAATCAGATCACAGACTTAGTGAAAAACTGGAGCATGCAAATCAGATATCAAGTAGGCATGTTTACGAGCTTGATGCACTCACTACAGAGAAAGTCATGGCAATCTAAGCATACACCCATCAAGAATACACAAAATACAAGCTAGACATGGCAAGAACAATATCATAGCATGCACGGATCAACTACAACATCCTCGGCAAAATCGCTAACAAGTAGACAATCTGCTCAGATTCACGAAATAGCAAAAGTAGAGCTCGATTGACTCAAGCTAGAGTGCTCCATAATTGCAAACAAAGACATGGACTGATAGAGCACCACAAGATTAACAAAACATCCTTACTGATCATCCTCAAAAGAGGCACGGATCACTAGGAAATAACATGAACATATGGCATAATGAGATAAACAAACCAAGGATTTAGTGGAAATGCTAAGTCCCTGAAATCGGCATTAACAAGTGCACCACTTTACAAGCTTGTGCTAGTAGCCACACACATCACAAAAATACATGGGTTGCACCTCTGGATAGATGGAAAAACATATAACAAAACACATGTATGGCTCATGGGCATATCATGCACACAATAACCATGGCAAAAATGACAAATATCTAAATGGAGCAGCAGATCTGACAATTATCTCAACTAGCACTCTTCCAACAGCATTTCGGTCATCAAGATGAACTCAAATGAAAATGATGCAATGAGATGAAATTATGTCCTCTCTGAGACAAACATTTCGATATGCTATAAGCCCAAAACGGATCTACGGATGCAAAGTTATGGCATGATGAACATGGGCATATGGATCTGGGAATTTCGGGGACTTAGTGAAATTATACCTCCGTGAAAAGTCAACTTCACGGAATCCGAGGTTCGCCGGCGCGGTTCTCGCCGGAGATGGCGGGGAGAAAGATGGAACTCGCCGGAGATGGCGGATCCGGCCGGATCCCGGTGTGGGGCGGCGTAGGAAGGCTGCCGACGGGCGGCGGTTCGAAGGACGAGGCGGCGGGGCGAACTCCGGTGATGCATGGCGGCGCCGGAGGGTGACGCGGCGGAGTGGCAAGCTCCTGCGGCGGAGAGGCACAGGCGGGAGGCGGCCATTGCCAGAGATGGGGGCGCGGCTCCGGCGACCTCTGGCGCGGGCGGCGGAGGGAGAAAAAGCGGCGGCAGCGAGCTCCGGTCGCCGGGGTTGGTCGCCGGCGACGGTCGTGAGGGCGGCGCGAAGATCCGGCGAGGTTGCGGGCGCGGGCTCCCGCGGGGCGGCGGTGGCGCCGAGAAGGGCCCGCGCGGGCCCCGGATGGGCTCCGCGGGCCGCGGCGGCAGTGGGAAGTGGCGGCGACAGGTGGCGCGATGTGAGTGGGCGAGGGCGGCGGCGGCGATGAGGTGGCGACCCCGGATTGGTCCGGGTGAGGTGGCAGTTCGGCGGTGGACATGTCCGGCTCCGCTCGAACGTGTCCGGCGGCGCGGTGGAGAAGAGGCTAGGGTTTCGTCCGCGAAAATGAACAGGGTGCACATATTTATAGGTAGAGGGAGCTAGGAGAGTCCAAACAAGGTGCGGTTTTCGGCCACGCGATCGTGATTGAACGACCAAGATGATGGAGGAGGTTTAGGTGGGTTTTGGGCCACTTTGGAAGGGTGTTGCTCTGCAACACACACGAGGCCTTTTCGGTCCCTCGGTTAACCGTTGGAGCATCAAACGAAGTCCAAATGGTACGAAACTTGACAAGCGGTCTACCGGTAGTAAACCAAGGCCGCATGACAAGTCTCGGTCCGGAAATGTTTAACCCCCACACATGAAAGGAAGCTAGAAATGACCACCGGAGGAGAACGAAGCGCCGGAATGCAAAATTGACAACGGGGAAAATGCTCGAATGCATGATACGAACACGTATGCAAATGAAATGCACATGATGACATGATATGCAATGCATGACAAGGCAACAACAGCGAAAAACTGGACGACACCTGGCACATCGGTCTCGGGGCGTTACAACACTCCACCACTACGAGAGGATCTCGTCCCGAGATCTAGAATGGCACCGGAGGGACAACGGAAGAGAAAAAGAAGAGGTAAAACTAAGTTGCTTCTTTGACAAACGAGTGAAACCAAAGAACCTTGAAAAGGTTAAGCCATTTCGAGAAAAGAATACAACGGAGATGAATGAAGTTGAAAGCACTCCGGTAGGGAAACAAGATCTTGAGAGAGCACGGTTACCACAAATGCTAGAACGGAGTTGTTGGAAAACCAACAACGAAAAGAATAAGCTTGATATGGTCTTATGGAATACAACTCACGGGAAAACCTGCCACTCACGGGAAAAGAATTGGATTGATATGAACAAATTGACGAGAAAGTATACCGCACCGGAAAAGATAAATGAAGAACTTGCATCCTTTATAAGCACCATAATAGCAACAAACCTTAGGGAAGGCTTAAGGTGAAATATAATCCAAGATAGCTCCCATGACGAGATTGATGGATTTAAAATATCCCAATCTTGACAACATGTGAATCATGAAAACATGAACTCAAATTATCAAGAATGACATAATACCACCTCCAATGATACGGTAGACAGAAATGCACTCCGGATTACAATATGAAGAAAGCTTGAGTTCCTCTGAACAGAATCTTGATGAACACTTCGAGAAGAAATTAAATCCTTGATGAACCATCATGTAGAACCTTCATGAAGAACTCCGGTAAACAAAAGATAACGAAAAGAGAGAGAAGTTGAACACACAAGGTGAAACCTTGTAATGATTTAGATGGATCTCCGTGATAATTAGAGCTTGGAACTCTGGGAAAGAAAGATGAGCACTTGAAACCAAGAATAATTATGATGAGCCACTCCAGAAAACAGGAATTGAATAAACTCGATGAAACAAGAATAAGAATTACATTATGCTTATCCTTCACCAATTAAATTGATGACAATCAACGGATTCGACATATTACTTATTCTCATAGACAAGATTAAGAGAGATATAACATAAACTTGAGAATGTCTTCCACGAACCACCGGTAGGAATTTGGAAGAACGAATAAATTGATAAGAAGACAAATCTTGAAGGAGCCACCATAAGAATTGAAAATGAATGAAGAGAAGATAACGAAACACCGGGAAGAATTAGCAAATGAATGAAGATGCTTGAGAGAATTTAGAGACAAGAGAACGAAGGGATCATGAACTGATTAGAGATTACTTGAACGAAGCACCGGTAAGATTTTGGAGAACCATAGCTGAAAGCCAAGAATGAATAAAGCTCAGATGATGGGCTCCAGATAATCAAACTGAAAAGACTCTTGAATTGCTCCGGATAGGTGAAAAGAATTCTCACAATAAAAAACAATTATGAGAGGATGGCAACAAGCTAGAACCATGAATCTTGAAGAGAATGGAGCAAGATTGAGAGAAAATTCTTCTTCGGTCTTCATAATCTGAGAATTACGACGAAAAAACACCACCATGAATTGTTGATATACTCCGAAATGATAAATAGAAAGGTTGAACCAACGATGAAAAGAATTTGAAAGATCTTGGAGAAAAACATTTGACTGATGATAAATCATTCTTACGTCAAACTTCAAAAAGAAATTTGAGGATAGCTCCGGGAAAATAAGAGGAGTCAGGTAAGATCCTGGGAAAAGACCTGTGGGTTAGGGCCCACTCAAAAGAAAACACCATTGAATGATTTAAAAGAGAGGTTGCGCCGATTGAATTAAATGACTTGAATGAGATAACATCCTCGAAAGATCTTGAAAGAATCTTGAATGAAAAGACGAGCCTTTTGAGAAAATTTGAGCATGCCGGAATAAATGAATAGCGAGAAGTGAATTATTATGAAGTACACCGGTATGAGAAGGCATTGAAATGAGGAAAAAGGGTAAGATCAATAAAGCTTGACTTGAAACCACCGGAGAAGAAAAGAACGAGGAATGACGAACTTGAGGTTCCGTTAGAATCTTCATAAGAATCACCGGTTAAGAATATTGATAGAAAAAGAATGGAGAGGCTTCACATCAATAAGATGGATACTCGATCGAGAAATCTGAGTCCTTCACGAAAAAGGGTGGGTGGGCGGGAAAACAAATGCAACTTGGGATGGATGAAACGAACACCATAGAGAAAGCTGAGATTGAAACTTGCGGATGTTGCAATGATCGGATCCACCTGAAGAGAAAACACGCCGGTGAAAAGGATTGACAAAACAATCTCGATGATCGAGAAGGATTGGTATTCACATCGGAGTATGAGAACACCATTTAGGAAAGGTATGGAATCAACATTTGACTTCGAAGCAACTCGAATACCACAACTCAAAACAAAACAAAGGATTGGCTTGCAGAATAAGCCAGAACAAACATATGATAGAGATTTCGTCCAAAGTTTTCGTGGTGGGGCCTACACGGGCTCGATCGTACAGCACCATCATGTACAAGGTAGTGCACATGACATATGAATCGTCCCCGAGTCGGCATAGCCAAGGACTCTTTAAGACACAACGAGACCACTGTAAAACCGGCCGTGAATAGGCGGACCACTAGACGTCGAACCCCAATTTCATATCATACATCTGTCGGAAAGATATCCTAAGAGCTACTTGAATTCCCACCTATGAAACTCCCGAAACTTTCCGGTTATGCAATCAGGTGTTGGGGATACAGGGGAAGCATAATATCTCACCCAAAACTAGCAAATCCTACATCCAGCTGTATCCATCCTTCAACACATAACCAAGAAACCTTCGGAAATCGTCTACCTCAACCTTCGAAAAGCATCCGTTATACAAGTTATGGCAATACTCCCGAACTCCCGCCCCAGTACTAGGTGCCGTCGAGGTTATCTCACCAACGAACTACATAAAAGAGATTTTCGATGTCGGCGTACTAAACTCAGGTATTCCAGAACTGCAACGATAAAATTGTGACGACAACACCTCGGAGCTCAACTCCCCGGGACACTGCCACAAAACCCCTGACAGGAGGCACCGAGACAATGTTCTCGTCACAAAACCATCGGAACGATTCCAAGATGCCCGCGTGATCCTAAAAAAAATTTAGTGAAATTTTAGAAGAGAGGAGTCAAAACTCTACGTCAGGATGCCTTACCAGAGCGATGAGGAGACTGGGAAGTAAAAATAATTCCTAAACTCTCCGATATATAATTCCTAATGAGTCAAAAAAAAATTCTAGACTCAACAACGGCTGCTAAAAACGATCAAGCAATGGGGGGCTCCTAAGGTCGGGGAAGGCTCTGATACCAACTTGTAACGCCCTCGATGCGGCTATATCTCCCACGTGTCGAAGCACGACTTAGAGGCATAACCGCATTGAAAGCAATGTCGCAAGTGAGGTAATCTTCACACAACCCATGTAATACATAAGGGAAAAGATACATAGTTGGCTTAGAATCGCCACTTCACACAATTACATGAATAAAGCATTACATCAACCAGATACAAACAAGGTCCGACTACGGAACCAAAATAAAAGAAGAACCCCAAATGCGACACGGTCCCCGATCGACCCCAACTGGGCTCCACTACTATTCAACTAGAATGGAACAACACAAAGGACAAGATCTTCATCGAGCTCCTCCTGAGCTTGGTTGCGTCATCTTCACGGTCTCATCGGCACCTGCAAGCTGGTTTTGGAAGTATCTGTGAGTCATAGGGACTCAGCAATCTCGCACCCTCGCGATCAAGACTATTTAAGCTTATGGGTAAGGTAAAGGTATGAGGTGGAGCTGCAGCAAGCGACTAGCATATATGGTGGCTAACATATCCGCAAAAGAGAGCGAGAAGAGAAGGCAAAGCACGTTCGAGAAAGTATGATCAAGAAGTGATCCTAAAACAACCTACGTCAAGCATAACTCCAACACCATGTTCACTTCCCAGACCCCGCCGAGAAGAGACCATCACGGTTACACACGCGGTTGATGTATTTTAATTAAGGTCAACTTCAGGTTTTGTACAACCGGACGTTAACAAATTCCCATCTTCCTATAACCGCGGGCACGGCATTCGAAAGTTCAAATCCCTGCAGGGGTGTCCCAACTTAGCCCATCACAACCTCTCACGGTCAATGAAGGAATAGACCTGCTCCCGAGACATTCCGATCAGACTCGGTATCCCGGTTCTTCAAGACATCCTCGACAATGATAAAACAAGTCCAGCAAAGCCGCCCGATGCGCCAACATCCTAATGGGAGTTGCACATATCTCGTTCTCAGGGCAACACCGGATAGGTCAAGCTACGAGTGAAACTAGCCCTCATGTTACCCCGAGGTGGCCCCGCAGGCTGCCCATTTCGGACCAACACTTAGACAAGCACTGGCCCGAGGGGGGGTTAAAATAAAGATGACCCTCGGGATGTGCGACTCCCAAGGGAAAAAGGCTAGGTGGCGAATGGTAAAACCAAGGTTGGGCCTTGCTGGAGGAGTTTTATTCAAAGCAAACTATCAAGGGGTTCCCATTATAACCCAACCGCGTAAGGAACGCAAAATCCGGGAACATAACACCGATATGACAGAAACTAGGGCGGCAAGAGTGGAACAAAACACCAGGCATAAGGCCGAGCCTTCCACCCTTTACCAAGTATATAGATGCATTAATTAAATAAGATATATTGTGATATCCCAACAAGTAAACATGTTCCAACAAGGAACAACATCTCCATGTTCCAATGAGGAACAAAACTTCAATCTTCACCTGCAACTAACAACGCTATAAGAGGGGCTGAGCAAAGCGGTAACATAGCCAATCAACGGTTTGCTAGGACAAGGTGGGTCAGAGGCTTGGTTCAACAATATGGGAGGCATGATAAGCAAGTGGTAGGTATCGCAGCACAGGCGTAACAAAAGAGCGAGCAACTAAGCAAGCAAAGATAGAAGTGATTTCGAGGGTATGATCATCTTGCCTGAAATCCCGCAAGGAAGAAGAACGAGTCCATGAAGAAGACAAACGTACGTAGACGAACGAGTCCTCATAAACGTGACGTTACCGAAACCAACCCAAAGAAGCAAACACCGGAAAGAAGCACACAACATAGTAAACAACCAGCACATGAACATGGTATGAGATGCGGGATGCGGTATGCGATGCATATGCATGATTTGCAAGGGAATGAAAGAACCTGGCCTCAACATGGAAATCCAAGTGCGCCACTGGAAAGATGAGATGAAATCACTTTAAACCTATATAAAGATCACCGGAATCGGAGTTACGGTTTGGAAATGGCAAGCAATTCAAATATGACACCGGTCTGCGATTTACAGCAAGTAGCCAACTAAATGCAACAAGATGAACATGCTACAGCACTCAAACATGGCAACAAAATACATGGCAGGGATCCACTCAAGATGCTTAACAAAAGATGAATACTGAGCTACGGCCAATTCATTCATTAATAGGTTCAAACAAGCATGGCAAAAGTGCATTTGGTAAACAGATTTCAGACTTCGTGAAATTAACACTTGTCTGGAATTTCAGATCAGGTAGCACACTTCGGAGCATGAAAACTATATGGTACAGGACCTGAACATGGAAAAGTAAAGCATGGCATGGAACTACTCAAAGAGCTTAACAAAAGTCCCTTAGTGACCTTGAGCCAAAAGGGATCAGAAAATACAATTGCAAGCATGTGAACCTGGCAAAAACATAATCAGATCACAGACTTAGTGAAAACCTGGAGCATGCAAATCAGATATCAAGTAGGCATGTTTACGAGCTCGATGCACTCACTACAGAGCAAGTCATGGCAATCTAAGCATACACCCATCAAGAATACACAAAATATAAGCTAGACATGGCATGAACAATAACATAGCATGCACGGATCAACTACAACATCCTCGGCAAAATCGCTAACAAGTAGACAATCTGCCCAGATTCACGAAATAGCAAAAGTAGAGCTCGATTTACTCAAGTTAGAGTGCTCCATAATTGCAAACAAAGACATGGACTGATAGAGCACCACAAGATTAAAAAAAATCCTTATTGATCATCCTCAAAAGAGGCACGGATCACTAGGAAATAACATGAACATATGGCATAATGAGATAAACAAACCAAGGATTTAGTGGAAATGCTAAGTCCGTGAAATCAGCATTAACAAGTGCACCACTTTGCAAGCTTGTGCTAGTAACCACACACATCACAAAAATACATGGGTTGCACCTCTGGATAGATGGCAAAACATATAACAAAACACATGTAGGGCTCATGGGCATATCATGCACACAATAACCATGGCAAAAATGACAAATATCTAAATGGAGCAGTAGATCTGACAATTATCTCAACTAGCACTCTTCCAACAGCATTTCGGTCATCAAGATGAACTCAAATGAAAATGATGCAATGAGATGAAATGATGTCCTCTCTGAGACAAACATTTCGATACGCTATAAGCCCAAAACGGATCTACGGATGCAAAGTTACGGCACGATGAACATGGGCATATGGATCTAGGAATTTCGGGGACTTAGTGAAATTATACCTCCGTGAAAAGTCAACTTCACGGAATCCGAGGTTCGCCGGCGTGGTTCTCGCCAGAGATGGCGGGGAGAAAGATGGAACTCGCCGGAGATGGCGGATCCGGGCCAGATCTTGCCAGATCCGGCCGGATCCCGGCGCGGGGCGGCGGAGGAAGGCTGCCGATGGGCGGCGGTTCGAAGGACGAGGCGGCGGGGCAAACTCCGGTGATGTATGGCGGCGGCGGAGGGTGATGCGGCGGAGTGGCAAGCTCCTGCGGCGGAGAGGCAGAGGCGGGAGGCGGTCGTTGCCGGAGATGGGGGCGCGGCTCCGGCGACCTCTGGCGCGGGCGGCGGAGGGAGAAAAAGCGGCGGCAGCGAGCTCCGGTCGCCGGGGTTGGTCGCCCACGACGGTCGTGAGGGCGGCGCGAAGATCCGGCGAGGTTGCGGGCGCGGGCTCCCGCGGGGAGGCGGTGGCGCCGAGATGGGCCCGCGCGGGCCCCGGATGGGCTCCGCGGGCCGCGGCGGCGGTGGGAAGTGGCGGCGACAGGTGGCGTGATGTGAGTGGGCGAGGGCGGCGGCAGCGATGACGTGGCGACTCCGGATTGGTCCGGGTGAGGTGGCAGTGCGGTGGTGGACATGTCCGGCTCCGCCCGGACGTGTCCGGCGTCGCGGTGGAGAAGAGGCTAGGGTTTCGTCCGCGAAAATGAACAGGGTGCACATATTTATAGGTAGAGGGAGCTAGGAGAGTCCAAACGAAGTGCGGTTTTCGGCCACGCGATCATGATCGAACGACTGAGATGATGGAGGAGGTTTAGGTGGGTTTTGGGCCACTTTGGAAGGGTGTTGCGCTGTAACACACACGAGGCCTTTTCGGTCCGTCGGTTAACCATTGGAGCATCAAACGAAGTCCAAATGGTACGAAACTTGACAAGCGGTCTACTGGTAGTAAACCAAGGCCGCATGAAAAGTCTCGGTCCAATCCGGAAATGTTTAACCCCCACACACGAAAGGAAGGTAGAAATGACCATCGGAGGAGAACGAAGCGCCGGAATGCAAAACTGACAACAGGGAAAATGCTCGGATGCATGAGACGAACACGTATGCAAATGAAATGCACATGATGACATGATATGCAATGCATGACACGCAAGCAATGACAAGGCAACAACAGCGAAAAACTGGACGACACCTGGCACATCGGTCTCGGGGCGTTAAAAAGGGCAACAACATCTAACTCCAGCACTGTTTTTGGCAGTCACAGTCAAATGGATCGGTTAGGTCCATAGAATGAACATCATGGGTCATAAAATTTACTGGATTATGACCACAATATGTTGTAAATAGAAGCCCGGCACGTTCAAAAGCTCTTTTGTCCACCTAAAACTCCTTTTTTTGCTCTTCGACATACCCATCCGTCAAAACAATGCTGCTGATAAACTTAAGCTTGATGGACAATAGTAACCTCGCATTCAGTAGGAAGAATGTGACAAATCTAGTGTTTGCATGGTTGGCTACATATCTTTCTAGCGTTATTGTCTTCAATCGAATGTCATGAGAAGTGAGAAAATCCCGGTGCTTACGAATCTACCGATTGGTTATAACTTTCTTAGACCGTCATGTTGCCTAAATAGACATGAAGATTGAAAACAGTTAAGGTCTAAGAAAAGAGTGTTGAAAGAGCAATAGCCGAACGGTTAATTCTAGTACACTATATGCGTGAGATTAGCACCTTTATATACAACTTCTCCAGACATGGAAAGCATTACAGCAAGCCAATAATCTTGTTCAGATCAAAACTATTCTTTTGGATATATAAGATCTTGATAGAATCCAACACCATTGATAGGCTATCCATGGAGAAACTCTTCATTGAGCATAGAACATAGTATTAGTACAAAATGTGTACTCCAAGATGATATATAACTTATGCGTAGAAATTTAAAATGCAGCTTTTGGTTACAAGTGTAGATGATAATATAAAGTATGTACCTGAAGAACTATGGAGCCAAACACCATCTTGAAATGAGCATAGAGATCATGTATTACACCGAAGGTCTCCAGTTTAGGCGCAGAGAGGACGGTTATTTGCGATGGTGAATAACTAGAATCAAGGATCAAACTTTGAAGTGAAGAGGCATCTTGGATGATGAGCTGCCTTCCGTCAAAAGAAATTCCAATTCTTACAAGGTTAGGCGACTTTATTTGGAGACAACCGATTCTAACTGTGAAAACAAGCACCAGGCACTCCAGGGCAGGGCAACGGGAGTGGATCATGTTATGCAATGAGGCCTCCGATTTACGAACCTGCACAAGTGAAAGTTTCTTGAGAAATGAGAGTCGAAGGTTTAGTACCAGATTGTCTGGTAGGTAGCACAGTGCAAAGGTGACGGTGTGGAGAGAGGAGGAAAACCGGGAGATGGACATCAATGTTGAGGGAAAAAGTACATGGCGTTTGGTATCTGGTGGGTGAGTTCCTGGGGAATAGTAGAACTCAAGCAGCTGTAGTTCTATGAATTCAGAGGATTTTAGCTAGGCGTCCATTGTGCAGGGCATGCTATGCTTTCCCAGGTAGCATGACGGGATGCAGAGGCTTTGAACGGAGCCCTCGTGGGGGGAGATGATGGTCCTGGGGATTCAAAATAATTGAAGAGAGATAGCTGATGACAGTAGAGATTAAGGGGCACGGTGCACCATAGAAGGCGGCACCAAATTGAGAGGACTTGGGGGCGGCAGCAATCCTTGGTGAGGAGAAGTGAGATGATCTCCCCAAGGATGGCGTCTGGGAGATCACTGATGCGGTCCACCCGAGATTCTAGGGGTTCCTGGGATCCGGTGGTGGCGGGCTCGCCGCTTCTCCCCACGCTGCCGGGTGCAGGATCTACAACAGGCCTCGCCACTGGCAGGAGCCTCATCTTCTTGGCTTTGGGGTCAACCGACTCCATTTTCCTCGAGGGCGTCGCGCCAAGATCATGGATTTGAGCAGAGTAACGAATGACGAGCCTAGTTGTAGTGCGAGTGAAGAAGAAGGGGAGCTGGGGGTTTTCTGTAGTAGTGAGGAAGAAGGGGAGCTGCGGTTTTCTGTAGGAGTGAGGTGAGAAATTTGGGGGTACGAGTGGAGCGACCTAATGTGAGATGGGTGGGAGTGAGGAGGAAGAAGAGCACCCATGTTTTTTGGCGGGCGGTGTGCTGGGTGTGGTTAGCGCGTCTCATTAAGTAAATATATGGGCTTCTGAATTGATTTTATTATTTACTAGGGTGGATGGCCTGTTTTCTCTTGGTCCCAGAGAAACAATTACTACTAGTACAGTGGAGACACTCTACAGCTACCCAGAAAAACAATTACTACTAGTACAATGGATACGCTACCGCTTCTGGCTCCTCCGAGGTCATCAAAACGTCTCCCTCTACTGAATGTCGTTTTACTTATGTTCATCGACATGCGGGCCATGCAGCGCGCGGGCCCAAATTCCATCCACCAAATTAGAAGGCAGTATGCAGGCGGAGAGTCACCCCGGTCATAGTGCGGCAGTAACGAGTCGTCATATCACAAAACCCCACCTCCCTGCAGTCTATGTTTGACAGACGAAGCAACCATCATTTCACTATTCGCTGAGTCCCCTTCTCCCTCACCGTCTTCAAGAAAGCCAACACTCCCATATGCCACTGTTCTTATTTCCCAACGAAAGGAAGGTAAGCGAATCTGTGATGTTGGTATATTTTCGTTGAGAGAAAAAAAAACTTTTGCAAAGCAGTAACCAATCCTCACTCTCTTTTTGTTTCATTGTCATTAAGATTATGTTTTCCTTTCAGTGGTCTCCTGGTATTCATCAGTTTCATGATGGAGCAAGGAGAACCAGGCAAAGATCTGTTGATATTGGAGCAGGCGTGAAAGGTTGATCCCCACGAGAAAGAGAACTCCAAGAAGATGTAGGCAGCCACCGAGCCGACCCTAGAAACGCTCACGGCCACTACTGATATGGTCAATACCCTGTTTGAGGTTACAGCCCCCATGGCCCTGCAAGAGCAGTTTTCCCCCTTCGAGGATGTGCCCCCCCATTGAGCTTCCCAAGGTGATTTTCTTCTCTGCCGATCTCGATTGTGGTTTGTCATCTAAGTATGTGGTGATGAATAATGCAAAAATTTATTAGCTTCGATGCCATGCTATACATAGTGGTTTAAATAACTTGTGTTTCTTATACTGGAAAGTAATTCAGAATTTGTTTCTGTTTCAATTAGAGCCCTGATGCAGGCAAGGATAGTGTGGTTGTACATGTCACTCTCTATGAGGCAGATGACCTGAATATACGCACTGGGAAAATAGAGTTCTTAGGCTATTGGATCCTGGAAGCCATTTGCGCTTTTACCAATGTCGAGTTGTATTCCAGGCTCACTGTTGTCAAGCGTGTTGTCCATGGTGTACTGAAGAACAAGAAGTTCAAAGCTACTCCTTCGTTTGTGAGGCATGTTGTTCTTTTCAAGCTTACGCAGGAAGATGACATGGCATGCCTCCATCGAACAAGTTTATGAGTGGCAAGGACACAAGGTTATCTTCAGGTAGGTTCACAGGATTGAGCTGCTGCCAGACGTCCTCGATGATGTTCATGGCAAGGCCCTTCTTGTGTCCAACCCAAATTAGGTATGAAGTAGTTGCCCCAGCTAGTATTTAATAGTAGTTTGGATTGTCTCTAATTATCCGAACCTTGCCTATTATCGAGCCCTCCGGGGCTAGTACTCTGTTTGAATCCGTCTATGGGAACTGCTGCTACTTTTGTGTGGCCGTGAATCATATGAGAACCATCATAATTGTTGCTGAAACAGATGCATCCGCACTAGTTTTTTCATGAATATGGCTTGGTAAGACATAAGTTGTCATGGTTTGTCATACGAGCAGTGTGTGTTTGATGAAATGGAGTACTCGTTCGAGAACTGTGCGCCGACGTATACATAAGTACTTGTAAACACTATTGGTGCTACCCCACTTGTAAGCCGTTGTGCAAAAGACGGCACAATGACTCAGCTTGCTTCAACACTAGGCTATCGACCAACTAGCAATCAATAATTTGTTGTCTGACACATAAGCAACTACGTATCTTGTTACAGTGGTTCATGTAGTTAACTGAGTCCACAATATAAATTCCAAACATTCACACGTAGTCCAGCGTTCATGTGAAACACTCACATTAAACTCGACTTCATAAAAAACTTGAAAAGAATAAGTTAAGCAATTTTATACATCTCAATGATTCATAGAACATAACAAACATATACTAGTTCATAGTAAAAGACAAAGTTGTGAGAAGGTTTCTAAATCATGAAAAATTAAGCAAGGTTTCTCTGAGCAAAGGGCCTCCCTAGGCATGCTTTAATTTCCTGGAGTTCACTCTGGTTTTTCCTAGAGTTCACACTGCAATGCTGAACTGAACCATGTAGTGTACTGACCAACTAAATTTCTTGTGCATTCCACTAAATTTAAGCACCGCTATTTGCAAAAATAAGCAGACCACAATGCCTCTTGTCCGCGCACCTGTCCCAAAAACCTCCGTGCAACCTTGCCAGCTAGTCCTCGGTCCAGGGATGAACTAGTAGAAAGTGCATTCCGAACTAGGATGAAGTTGTTTTCGCTCGTCCATGCACTGCAATCAGGAAGTAAAACATACGAATCAGCTTCTTTTAGATTGTGTTGGTCATTCTACCAAGTTACTACCAATGTAGGAATACCTGGAACATTAGTGGTTACAGGACGACAGCTAGGAATAGCCATCTGATTTTGTGTAGTTCTACTAAAATTGAGGTGTGTACTTCTGATTGCACAAATAGAAACAATATGAAGACAGACATCCCTGGTTGCATAAATATGAAATATGGTTATTTAAGCAGTGACAGTTATTTCTAGTGGAATATGATTAACAACAACATCTATTTTGTGATAACTGCCACAAATTCACAGTATAAAAAAGTGCCATTAAGTAAGAAGTAGCATCACATCACATCAACACTGCCACTAGATTAACATGTAGAACAATAGCATTAGTATTACTGTCATGAGAGTAGCACATGGTCAGTAAATGTGCAATCAAATTTGTGAAGTTCCACTAGGATGAAGCAAAATTAGCGGTGTGGGATTTAAGTGTAACTGCAAAAACACAATTCATGGGAAATAAAGCAAGACCAAAGCACTTCATAAAATGGTGGTCACATTGCTTCAATTTATCGATGGCACTAGACCATTACTTATAGTGACATAGGTGCCATTGTTTAATGCTTCATGCGATTATACATTAACGGTAGCGATATGGGCGTAGGGACAGCATGGGCATGAAGTGGTGAGGCAGATGTGGTTGCAGAGAGTGGCAAATACTTAGGCAGCATGTTTGCATTTATCCCATTTTTTATCTCCTTGGCGACATTTTCCTATGTGAGCACAGGAAATCTAGACCTGCTCATTCTCATTTGTGTTGTCCCCCAACACGCCTCACTTTCTCTCCTTTTTCGACCAAGAGACTGGTCCACTTCCCCCCCCCCCCACTTCACCATCCACCATGCTTTCTTCGCCTTTTCAACCAAGATACTAGTTGGGTAGCCAGTATCTACTACTTGCCCCCGTTTCCTCTTAGAACCAATTCCTAGATTCATGCTATAGCTTTCCCGCGTTCTTCCCTATTTGAACCAACTCTTAGATTCGACTGTATGAACTAGCTTTACCTCTAATAATAGTAAAAGTCTAGGTGGCTTGGAACAGTTGACGGAAGTAGAAAAAGATCCACACACAGCCACGTGGGGAGCTGGGGCATTAGAGCAAGGCAGGTTTCAAAGGAATATATACCTAAGGGTCGTCGGCATGTGGCAAAGATGGCGTCGGGAGGCCGCATCTTGGCCACAATACCACAGGGAGGAAGAAGGGGTCGGAGGCCCTCCTGAGCCGGCGCTCTCTCGGAGAGAATGGCACGGCCACCGATCGGGACGCACGGGCAGCCCTTGGTCTCCTCCCTCGCCACCGATGATAGCGTGAATGATGCGCCTACACCCATGCCCCGGTCAAGGTGGTCCGGCTAGATTTGTGACCATCCGTGAGCTGAGAGGGAGTGTGGCCACCTATGTCTTGCTTAGATCTGGAGAGCATGAGAGAATCAAAGAGAGGAACCCTAGTAAAGCAAGCGCTAAGGCTCCTGCTTATATATATATAATGGAGTTATTTTGTTGTACCAGCTTCAAACAATGCGCTCCTACGTGTACCCGCAAGTGGGTGTGAGAGAACTAGTGCATGTGTACACCGCTTCTCTTCGTGAGAGTACAATATACTATGCCCAAAGAACGTTCGCCACAAGAGTAATAGTATAAGTGTACGACGTGTGAGTTAAAATAAAAGGTGTGTGACGTCTTTTGTTTTGTAATAGTATATGTGTGTGATGTCTACCTGCAGATAGATGGTAGGTGCAAGAGGACTCGGGAGAGTCATGACTCATGAGGGTGCGTGTGTGCGTGAGAGAGAGGGGGCACATATTAATGCAATAAATGTGTCCATAAATCATATTCCCTCCGTCCCAAAATTCTTGTCTTAAATTTATCTAGATACGGATGTATCTAACACTAATATGTGAGTAAATACATCCGTATGTAGACAAATCAAAGATAAGAATTTTGGGATGGAGGGAGTATCTGACAAACGTTCGTCACAAGCTGTTTCCTGACGAACGTCGTAAGAAACGTTAGATCGGCATCTGACAATGTCAGTTTTGCCATGTCATTTAACAGAACAGCCACTCCTCCGACACACAAATCTTCCACGTGAGTGTTAGCAACTTCCATCTGCTCCTCCCTCCGTTCCAAAATGCAGTGCATGTAGATTTATTGAAAATTCAAACCTCGCAAACTTTTACCGAGTTTTTGTGTACCAAAATGCACATATAGAATACCCAGTATATATCATTTCATTCATCTTCGAGAGGTAACTATAAAGATGGGGGAGGAGTCTACAAAGAAAGGCCGGCATATCACCAGCATCAATTTCAACCATCCTTTGGTGTGGAGCAATATCATAGGAACTCTATATGATATGGTTTTTATAGGATTTTTTTCCTTTAGAACCAATTGGTTCACAAGAATAGATTCATATACTCCACATTTCAAAGGAAAATAAACATGATATCATTTTTATAGCTTTAGAGCCACTTGGTTCATATGAATGGATTCCTATACTCCCACGATTTCAAAGGAAAAATAAACATTAGCGTATATTCAATAGAAAAGTTCCTATGATGTGAACCAAATGACATCTCTTTTTCTAATCCATCCTCATAGGAATTGAGATACATGTCATCTCTAGATTCAATATAAAAGTTCCTATGATGTGAACCAAATGACATCTCTTTTCCAATCCTTACTCATAGGAATTGAGATACATGTCATCTCTTTCCCTACAACTTCCATGTATATATCTTCTATTCCCAAATAGCTAGGACAACCCACTAGTTGCTTTTTTCCTAGACATGCAACTATTGCAGAAGAACACGTCATGCATGCAAGTCATAATTCACATTGTTTTTGTACTCTATGCATGCAAGCACCACATCATCAACTCGTGCATGTTACTCATAAGTTATTTCTTGCATTAGATTTTGTATTGACAATGTATGTGTTGGTCGCATGCACACATATGTAGTTCACATTCACATTTTTGTTAGAAATGTCATTCTTTTATCTGCAATTCATTTTTTCTCTTTGTACTCCCTCCGTCTAGGTGTGTAAGTCATCTTCCAAAAACCAAATAATCCCAAAGCACTTAGGCACGGTACATTAAATCCCTCCTCATTTATTGTTTCGTGACATATCAACCAATAAGAGATGTGGGCCATGCATGCTTTCAATGGCTTGAGACTTTGAAACATGATATGCAGTGGTTAATTCATTGCATGGAATGATATTAAATAGCAAAAAAACTAAGATGACTTATAAAACTAGACAGAGGGAGTATTACATTTTCATTTTAAGCATACATTCACTTCCCATTAGTTATAGATGTTTTTGGAGGAACTTTATGCATTATTTTGAGTAGACTAGAAAATTTCACGTGGCCGCGGGTATATCAAAATGCAGGGCCCATGCATCATTGCCTTTCGGTCTAACATACGTCCACAATTTTTTGTACATATATCTCCACTGGTCCCCGAAACCAAAATGTTGCCTCGTTCCCGTAAAACCAAGCGGCCCACACATATTAAGGCATCGACTCAAACTCAATCCCTCTCCTGTTTACTACAACGTGGCCCCACACACCGTAGTATTCCTACAAACCCTACCGCTGCACGCATCATCGGTTTTCTTCATGAGGACGAGGGAGAAGCGGATTTGTAGTGGAGGCGCTTTCAAAAAAAGGATTTGTAGTGTAGGCTCCTACCCTAGGGTGCCCTAGGTAGCTGCCGCAGGTATCATTGGTTTTCTCTTTTCTTTATGCTCTTGCACCCTAGAGTGAAATGATGGTTGCTTCGTCCATCCTGCTTAATGCGGGAAAGGTGCGGCTTTGTGATTTCACCCCTCATTGCTCATTTACTACTACTGCGGCGCTACGACTGGGGTGCCTCCAAGTCCAACTGTCGCTCCAAACTGTAATTTGGTGCATCGCACATGGAAACAGACGGTGGATGAGCCACATGTCGGCCAAAGGGGTCCCGTTAAGTGTGTCGCCATTTCGTGTGCGGACTGACCCTGCTTGAGTTGTTATGCCAACACGATAGGAGCAGCCTACCACTTAGTTTTGCTCCTTGGTGAATCCCGACTATATTGATCTAAAAAGATACTACTCCCTCCGTCTCGGTTTACAGGGGGTGCACGTAGTTCTAGGTCATCTATTTGACTAAAAAAATATGAGTTACTATGTCACAAATAAGTATATCATTGGATTCTTAAGCAGATGTAGTTTCTAAACATATACTCTGTTCATCACATATATAGCCAGTTAAATTCTCAACCTAGAACGACATGCATGCCCTGTAAACTGATACAGATGAAGTAGTAAAAATGAGGTGATTTTACCGAGCGGCGGGCGGGGGAGCAAGGCCTGTCATGCGGTGCCACGTGTCATGATGTACCAAGGCGATGCACGTCCCTCTTGAGCCAGAACAATGGCAGAAGCAATATGTGGTTTTGTTGAAGGAGATGATGGTGAAGAGGATTCAGCGAAGTGTGGAATAATGGTTGATTTGTCCGTCTGCAAAGGTGCAGCGTTGTGATTTGACGTATCATTGCTCATTACTACTATTGGGGTGGTATGAATGGGGTGCGTCCCCCTGCTATTCTACACTGTTATTTGGTGCATGACATGTCGACCCGGTTGCTATATGTCCAACATGTCGGCGATAGGAAGTACAAAATTCATGAAATCGAGCGTTGATGGAGGAGTACAAGACACGGTTTGGTTTTTGCTGCTTCGCGCGATGCATCGATACAAATCCGGACTAAAAAAGGTGAGGGCGGTTCTTTTCCCGCGCGGCAGGCAGGGGAGTTTGGCATAGTCTGTTCGAGGCAACGAGGCGGGAAGGGAAACAAGCAAATAAAGGTTGAGCGACTTAGTTTTGGGAAAATCTGATTTTGTACGGAGTACATACCCACTATGGAGGTAGTACTACTTACTACTCCCTCCTTTCTGGTTTATAGGACTTATCTAAAAAATCGTTTTTCTGTTTTATAAGTCTCAATTCTATTAGTAGTAGTACCATCACATGCTTGGATTTCGAGGTGCGTTAAATCACCCGATGCAAGCAGTGTCAAGAGAAAACTCACCAATACATGTAGATGTTCATGGAAATTTAGTGGTCATGCATGCATTCATTCTAATTAATGCCTCGGTAAACATAACTTCTTGAGAAAACGAGCGTACTAATTACTTGCGCAAACTACAAAATTAAGTGCGCATGGAAGGAGAGGGAAAGGAAGATAGCAGGAAAGTTTTGCTCGGAACGGCGGGCGTCTCAGCTGGCGGCGACCGTCGCAAGCAGAGGCAGGACGAAGAGGCTGGGGTGCGCGAGCGTGAGTGATCTTCGCCGCCCCCCTTGCCCCCAATTTATAGGCCACGATTCGAAACGTGGGGAACTGGGATTGTCTACACTCGCCCCTCCCACTTCCCGGCAATAAGTGCACACGTACGCATGCAATAACTGCCTGGAGAATAGCAAACGACCGGCGGACGCCGCAATAAATCCGTGCGCGTGGGCCGAGGGCGTGCAGTGGCGGGCCCCAGAGTGTCACCCCGTCCTATCACGCGCGTGGCCTGCCAGGCCCTTCCGGCTCCCAGGCGCCATGTGGCGGCCGCGCGAAGCCCAAAGGATTGCCCAAGATTCATCGAGCTCCTCGGTTTCCCGCCACGACCAAGATGCCGCGATCCGGCTTCCGGAAGCCGGCACACAGTGGATGTTGCCATACCCGACGGTCGTCAAGTTTGCCTCTGCACAGGGGGGAAACTGCAAAGGCCCACCACCCGAAGACGGCGGACCTTCACAGCTTCGGGGACTATTGTCGGGGGGATGAACCCCAGGCAGGCAACGGAACCCGGATCCTTTTCAAAAACAACGGGGCCTGCATCGCCCCTCAATTCGGCCGACCTTGGCTAAGTTGCTCGACTCGGCCAGGTCGCTTGATCCGGCCAAGCAGGCCGACCCGGCCAGGCTCCTCGACTCGGCCCCAACAACCAAGCTCAAGACTTCTCCAGCAAGCAAGCACCGCCCTTGGCGTGTTCTCCAAACCCGACCAAGGGTCAGCGGCCGTCCCATCCCAGCCATACAATGGGACGATTCTCCGCCAGCTAATGGTCAACACCACAGTACCCCGCCCATGCCTCTGGTCAGCCGGACGAGGCAACAGTGACCTCCACCTACCTGCTGAATAGGGCCAGCGTGGCTGCAGTGCCCTACGCCTCCCCACTGGCTAGGCATGGCATGACAACAGTGTTCTGGCATGACCAATGACGCCCACAAGCGGCGACCTGATGGAGCGCCACTGTAGCCGACTCAACTTGGCCATGCCCTGACTATCGAAAAGACGGCACACAGTGCCCCCTAGGCGCATGGGGCCCCCGTCCGGAGAACCCGGCAAGCCCTGGTACCCGGAGGGTCCCATCACTGGGTTCCTGGACACTGACAACCCGGCCCTACGGCCTTGTAATATTACTCTTGTACCCCTAGGGGGTTGACCTATAAAACCCCCTAGGAGCCCCCATGCATACGGGTAGAACCCACTTCATTCACACAATCAATCACACACGCACCCAGCAAAGCAACACCCGAGGAGAGGGAGCAGTCTAAGCCTTGGCCAGACCTCCTTCTTCCTCCATACAGCTCTAGGAGCAACTTTGTACTGTTACATATAAACCACACTCGACAAGACTAGGGGTGTTATCTCTCCGGAGAGCCCTGAACCTGGGTATGTCTTGCATCCCGCGCTCGCTCATGTCGACCTCGCCTCTGGAGCCCACCAGTGCCCTCGAGCCTCCTCCTCTCTTTAGCCATCCCATGGCATCTGTCGTGCGCCCACCACGGCACCAACCACCATCGTCAAGGAGTTAAATTTCTCGTCGAAGACCAGGTGTATCTGCAAGCCACTTCTCTCAAAGGAACCAAGCATTTCCATGTCAAAGGGAAGCTCACACCAAGATTTTTCGGCCCTCTCCAAGATCACTGCAAGACAAAGAATAGACGGCTACCAGCTAGAGATACCACCTCAGTCACCCACTGTGCACAACATTTTTTCACGCAACACCACTCCAAAAATGTTTCCAACTTCCTAACTAGCCTGATCTCTATAAGGACATGGATCACCGAGCCATCGACCCCCGGCCCAATATGACCTACGCGAGAGACACCAATTGCAATCTGGATCAAGCAGGACGTCATACACGAAGCCACACCATCAAATACATCATGGTTCAATGGAGGACCACTCGGAAGCAGAAGCAGTATGAGGACGTGAAGACTACCCCAAACCTAAGTTTCTGTATTCCGTTCCGCGCCTAGTTTGGGAATCTCGGGGACGAGATTCTTGTAAGGGGGGTAGGTCTGTCACACCCTGATTTTCATGCCACAACACTTAAGCAATTAAATTATGATAAAGTGTGGTTTGACAAAAACTTTTGCATTATTTGGCTTTTTATTTGAGTTGGTTTTCTCTGTGTGACTTTCAACTGCTCTTTAAAGTCAACACAACTCCACCTTCTATACTTCATCTCCTTGCCCCAAATTTCTGCCCAATGATCATGCCATGTGTATAGAACAGTATAGTATTTTCTTACAAAAATAATTTGGGCAAATAGTATTTTCAAAAATTAGTTTTCCAAAACCCTCAATTGAGGTTTGCACTACAAGTACCTGATTTGGGTTATGAAAAATATTTCAAAGAGTATATTTGAAACCTATTAGATATAGGACTCCCAGAAACCACGAAAATATAATTTTAAAAGTAATTTTCCTATTTTATTTAAAGGCTTTTTCTTAAGGCCAGAAATGGTCTTTAATAGGTTAAAATTATTTTAAAGCTTCAAAAATATTTGAGAAAAATCAAGGAAACTCAGTGGACATATATTTTCCATATATAAGAGTTTCAACACATGGTCATGTTCAAAATATTGGGCAAAACCCTCCAAGACCATTTCTGTCGATTTCAAGTAGAAATATTTCCCAATAAATCCAGGAAAATTCTAGAAAGTCACATATGCATAATATGATGACCTTGCAAAGGTTCAGCTCAATCTAAACTATTTGGGTTCACCAAAGTGCCCCAAACTCATCTCTGTCCGGAGTCAAGTTTAAACAACTTTACATTCCCAACTTATTCCAAATGCCCCCAAACTTTGTGGTCATGCTCAAAACCCCAAATTATGACACTACACCAAGTGGTGCATCAAGGGGAATGGTTTTGCATGACTAGATCTTGGTAAATGCATTTTTGCTGATTTCTAGGGTTTACAAATGTTGCATTGGAAACTTTGCCCAAATGAGCTCAATTCACCCTCTGGAGTCTCATGCCAAATGGAGTTCATTGCTTACCCAAACAAGCATCAAACACCTTCTGCCACTTTACGAAAATTCCAATTTTTGACCTCTTCCACTAATCTCCATGGGCTCAACTTTGCACCACAGCTGCTCCTGACCCTCTTCTACCTCCAGTAACTATGGCTGCATCTCAGCTGAATGATTGAGGGGTGAAACCACCTCATTTACCCCTGTGGACAGCCCATTTCCATCTCTATCTCAACCCCACTCTTCTCCTACTGGCCATCCATGGCATCCAAGACCGCCTGAGCGCACCAGTGAGTGAGCTCACACGCGCGGCGCCACTGGCCCCTTCTGCTCCCTCTCTCTTATTTCCCTCGCTCTTGATCGAACCCACGAGCACCGTAGACATGCCCACGTGCTCCCCCTTGACCCACAGCAACGGCAACGACCTCGCCGGTGCACGGGTCTACGGTGAGCCGTGGCTCGCATACTTAAAGGCCTCCCCAAGCCTCTCCCTCACCACCACTCACTCCTACCCACTCCAAATCTCCCCCTGTGCCCTCAGCTCTCCTCCAGGAGCACCCGACTCGAGATCGAGCTCGAGCTGTGCCGCTTCGGCTCGCCAGAGTTCGCGAGGTACAGGCCTCCCCCGCTCCTCCTCTGCCTTGATCTGGAACCCCCGAGCACCACGGATCGTTTCCCCCTGTTTCCCCTCTCTGTAACTGCCAGAAACGATCAGAACCGCCGCCATCCAAAGCTCCTCCGCCACGTGACCTCATAGCCGGCGAACCAGGCCACCCAGGTGACCAACTCCACCTCCACCCGAACGACGACTCCGCCCTGAGCTTGCCGGTTCCCTTGGATCGCCTCGCCGTCGACCACAGCGACGCTGGTGAGCTCGCCTCCCTCTCTGGCCCAAGGTTGAAGACGACGGCCGTGGGGCCCGTCGGTCAGCCTCACATTCTGCCCACCCCTCAGGTTTAAACATACACACGCACGTGTATCGGTTCGCCCGTCGGCTGAAGGTGTATTTTGTATTTACGCCTTCGACATGGCGGCCTCGTGCGGGCTGGATCCTCTCTGTCCTGCTGCACTGTGGTCCTTCTGGCCCAGTTGCACAATGCTGCTTCTCCTTTTTCTTTTTCCATAAATTTGCAAAAATTCCTCAGGAGTAAATATTAATCCAAATACAATAATTCCAGTTCCTAAATTCTTGTAAAAATCCTGCCTATTTAATGGTATAACTTTCACACATGTCCAAACAACTTTTATCTACTGTTCATATTCAAATTCAAATTTGAAAATATTTAAACCTCTCTAAAAAATCCATTCCTCGTATTCTACTACTCCAAACCCAAAACTAGGAATTTTATTCTTCTTAGTTTTCACCCTAGTATTTATTAAAAACAGGTTGACATTTTTCTGGGCACTTTGGGTTTTTTGTTTTGCTATTGCCTTATTTTCCCGTCATTTCTTTTGCGACAAATAGATCCCGTATTTGACGAAGTAGTTGGATAAGAAGAAGGAGAAGGACTTGAGGACTTTGAAGACCAAGGCAATCAGCCCTTTGACCATGTCTATGAAACCTTTTTATGCATGTCATATAGCACTTTTATTGCTTACATTGGAGACATGATGATGAGGTGACCACATGGGGGTGGTTTGCCACCGTTACTTCCTCGTTGATACTTGAATTGTGCATGACCCTACCTTCTTATGAGGGTTATGCCGGTGGGAGTAGATAGGATGCTAAAGTAGATGCTACACAACTGGGACGGGTATATGCATGGTGATGGAGACAAAGTATTTTCAAAACACTTTTTCGAAAACCCCGTCGGGTGCCACTTATGCCCGAAGGACATAATGAGTTGGTTGACCACTTGATGACGAAGTGGTCTACAGAGGCAAGTGTGTGTGATGTTTTCAAAATGGATTGGTTTAAGTTGCGACAACTATTCCAACCTTACATGCGCAACCACTCTACCCTTATATGGGAAAGGGCATTATTGATTACCTAGGCCGATACTAGCTTGGAGCCCGCATTACTAGTGATGGGAGAGTCGTTGTTGCGCTCTCTCGGGATGGGGTCGTGCCAGGTAGGGCGGCCATGACTGTTATTACAGGGCATCGGACACACCGTTGGTACCCCGTGCTAGTGGTATGTGATGAATATGGGAGCGAGGCTCCAGAATTTTCAGATGTGAAATGTTGGGCACGGGGGTTAATACCAATCGAGTGGACTCTATGTTAGTGTCGTCTAGGGAAAGATAGTGATCGGGTGCTTACCCCGGGTACTTGAGGTACTGCATGTCGTGGATGACACGGAAGTTCCCCGGATCTTGTGGGTAAAGTGTGCAACCTCTGCAGAGTGTCAAACTATTCGAATAGCCGTGTCCATGGTTAAGGGCAGTTGGGTAACCACTCTAGGGCTACGTCCACATGTTTACAAACCATTGTGTGTTTGGATAAGTGGGAAGAGCTACTTGGGTCAAGTCAAAGGACTTGACATGATTGAGTTGGGTTTATGCCCACCCCATTTATGTTGATATCTGTAACCAGTCCCTATGGTTACTTATACATTCGTATGATGCATGTTTTACCAGTTATTGAACATGTCATAGCACAATAAAATTAGCTTTCTGCAAAAATTTACCTATATCATGCATTGTTATATCTTGAACCAAAACATGGGTTGCTTGCGAGTACATTTAAAGTACTCATTGGCTTGTCACTGGTTATTTTATTTGCCAGGCATGAAAGAACAAGATATGATGAAGAATACTTCGGTGACAAACATGTGAGATAGGACGCTTCCCAGTCGGAATGCATGTAGGGTTAAGGCAGATGGCATGGGTTCTACTTTTCGACGAAGATTTCTGCTGCTTAAGTTTATTTGGTATTCAGCCCTTGTGGCTCTATCTATGTAAGACTTGGACATAATGGTCATAATTTATGTAAGACGGTATGTATGGATGTAAAATTGTTAGTCAGCTTTTGTGTGTTCAGTGAGCATTGATCTCTGGGATCACTATACACGTGCATTCGGTGATCACGACTTATGAGTTGGGGTCCCCACAGAATCCAAAGGGCAAGTACGAAGCGCCGCGGCCCCCAACCGCCTATGGCCTTGATTGACACGTGGTGATTGGTGGGACGCGGGCGCCTTCGCTTCCCCACGCGGCCTCGACAACCGTTCTTGCCTAACAAAAGGTTGGCGCACGCTACAGAGTCTTCATTGCCTTCCTTCGTCTTGCTCCAGATCCCCTTCTTCTCACCCCGAGAGACTCCAAATATGCCAGGACTTCTCCCCAAGCTTGCAACGGATGGCATCCGACCAGGCGAAGGCCACGCGCTCGCCCTCCTGGTACGAGCCCGCCTTGAGCACGCCCACGGTTTCGGAGAAGAACTTCGCCATCGCGCTCCTGATGGCGGCGGGCGACAACAATGAGGGGGAGAGACCATGCTTTGGGCTGGCTCCACCAAGCCGGAGGCCTTGGGTAGTACCTTCTACCCCTTCTTCATGCACAGTGTATTCGCAGGGCTGGTCCCCCCTTTCTCTGACTTATTCTACGCCGTCCTCCGCCATTACAAGATCCACGCCCTCCATCTTAATCCCATATCCATCCTCCTCCTCTCGATCTTTGCCTTTTACTGCGAAGCATTCATGGGGGTGATGCCGAACGTGGCGCTGCTTTGCCACTTCTACTACCTCTAGAACAAGGATGGCCCATGCTCGGGGTGTGCCAACTTCCTTGCAGCCAATGGAAGCAACTTGATCTCGAGAGCCGGGAAGAAAGCGGATGGCTTTTAGAACAAGTGGGTCCTAATGGATGCCAAGAGCCCCTACCCGCGGCTGGTCCTACCGACGGGGATGCCAGGGCCTCACGAGGGGTGGAATCATGTAAAGCTCACTGACCCACGGGCGGAGCAAATATTGGAGAGGATGGCGGCCGCATGAAGCTAGATGATCCGAAGGCGGAGAAGCTAACGGAGGTCATGATCGTCAAGGAGTTCCTGTCGCAGCACCTGGCCCTGCTCGAGGTGCGCTCACGCCCCTTGTGTAAGCTCTCGGACGAGGGAGGCGACCTCCTCCTGCATCCGGATGCCTTGTTTGACGAGGAGCTAGACAAGGTTCTCCACCTCCTGGTTGCAGAGGATCATGGGTACCCGCCTGATACCCACCTTCCGCTGTACCGCCGCCCTAATGGGGCAAAGATCGCCACTACCATGCACGTCTTCCACGAGCGCGGCCTAGAGCCGCCGACGCCTAACGGTGCCTCGGTGGTGGCAGCCCCAGTAATGGTGTCCTCCGGCGAGTCTGGTGTGGAGGAGAGGCCTGACTTGGAGGTGACCCGGGAGGGATCGGGGAAGACTTCTCCTCTTCATGTGGCGGATCTGATCCGCACCTTTCCTGAAGATGACGAGGCCGGCGATTATCCGGCAAGGGAGTCGCCGATCCCTGCCGGGGTCACGACAATGTCCGGGGGCACCCCTCTGAAGAAGCCACCGGCTGGGGTCCCGAAGAAGAGCAGATCAGCGTTGATCTCCCGAGGCGACTATTCTACTCCGTCACCTGCCAGCGTTGCTGCGAGTTCGGCCGCCGTGCCCTTGCCTGCACCTGTGGCTCACGTGCCAGTGCCCCAGGCCGCAGAGTCTTCGGGCATGGTGCTCCAGAAGAGGGCGAGGGAGTACGCCGCCATAAACTAGTAAGCACTTCGTCCTGATCCTTCATTCATGTCCATGCCGGAGTTTCTTGATGTCTCCCCTTGCACTTATAGGCCAACATCGGTGGTGAAGAAGAAGAAGGGGGCAACCGCAACCCCTGAGGCCCTGCAACCGGTTGCTGCCATGCCCCCGCCAGTGCAGAGGGATGGCGACGGCTCTCGAGCCTCAGCATCCGGGTCATCCTAGCGAGATTGAGAGGCCCGGCACCAGGAGAAGTCGATCTCCGCGGCCAAGCCAGCTCCGGAGGCGCCTGCGCCCAGCTTGCCTGCTGACTCCGAAGGCTCAGGAGCCCCCGGCCTCTTCTGCTGCTGCCGACCTGCAGGCCTTGGTGCCGTTGCTGCCTCCTCTTCTTCCCATCATGCCACTGGGCCTTGATCCTTCTGCCTCGCCTGACGCTTTGGAGGAGGCTTTCTCCGGGTTGACCCAGCTTCGGGAAGACCTTCAGGGCGCCGACCATCGCCTGGCGTCAGGGCACCTGGGGCTGATCTCGGGGTGGTTGTGTTCCGACGTGTCTGTGAGGGCGGCATGGGGTCAGGCCGTGGTAGCTTCTGAGGAGGGTAAGCGGGACGCCGACCTGGCCGCAGCCGCCTGCGAGGTGGCGTTGAAGGATTCCGAGGCCACCAAAGAATGTTGTCGGGTGGCGGAGGCCGAGCTGGGGACCCTGCGTAATGAATGTGCTGCCGAGGCTCGTCAGCACGAGGCACGGGAGGAGAAGCTGAAGGCTCGATAAGAGGTGGTCGCTGGCCGTGACACCGAGCTAGAACAGCTGGCGCGGGCGCAGGCCATGGAGCGCAGCCGTCTGGAGGAGCTGGAGAAGAAGATGGAGGCGGAGAGGGCCCAGCTAGAAGCCAAGGCAAAGGTTGCTGTTTAAGATCGTGCGGCCTTCAAATCCCTTGAGTTGAAGTCATGCGAAGCACTGTAGGAGCCCTACGGGAAGGGCTTGAAGAAGCCATTGGTGACTGACAAGGAAGGCCCTTCCGAGCTACTCCCTCAACTCGTCACCGTGCTTGAGGGCGTCGTTAATGGGATTGGCCCCATGGTGGAGGGGGAAGCACACGCGCTCTCTGCTTCAGCTCTGACACGCGTCTTCAGTCATCTTCATCTTCGCGGCCCCAGCGTTGACCTCGATGACCTGCTCAAGCCCGTGGACAAGGAGCACTGCGAGGCTGCTGCCGAAGCCGTGAAGGACTGGGTGGTGGCCCTGCTGGAGAAATTCCTCGCCATCGACCCCGCGCCTCCGGCAGACGGTGCCGTCGACCCTACGGCCCCGGATGACGGCACGGGTGGCGGCAACGTTATCGACGAGGGGTCACACCTTGTAGGCGACGACACCCAAGGCTAAAGAGAAGGCTTGATGGCGATACTTCCCTCCGCTTTTATTTCCTGCAACATGCACCGTGCCTCGTGGAGGCGTTCAAACCTGTGTTTGATATTTGAAGAATAGTATGTCTTATAATAATTTGTTAGGATCCCGCGATTCCCTTCCCATTTTCTTGATGTTCTATGTCAGCAGGGCCCATCCCCGCGCATACCTCAGCCGCTGTTGGGTCGTCCGGGTCACCGGGACGAGACCAAGGGGTGAGGGGCTACGTGACCAGTTAGGCTCCTGAATCGTGATGCTCAGGAGTCCCCCTTGATGCACAAATAGCATGCGGGAAGGAGATACGAAAGTAGGCCTTAGTGTTCTGCGTCGACAGGGCCCGACCCCGCGCGTACCTCAGCCTCCGTCGGGTCATCTGGATCACCAGGATGAGACCAAGGGGTGAGAGTCTACATGGACAGTTAGGCTCCTGAGGGAGCCCCCGTGGCGTGTACATCCCTTCCCTGACACGTGGCTTGCACGGCAGGGCTAGACGAGTTGTGTCTGGGCACTCGTGAGCCAGTGCTGGACTCACGAGGCCCTACCTCAAGGCGGGTTGTGCCTGAACTTGATTGTTGACAGCGGTGGTGGACCTGTGAGCTGGTTAGATAACCTTCATCGAATGAATCTCCTGAGGCGATCACATGAGAAGGCAAAACACCAACGACCCCAGGAGGTGACGTGAATGGGGCCGGCCCGCTAGATAGAACTTAGTCGTTGGGTTTATCGACACTGCAAGGACGGACCCGAGCACAGATGTGTTGCCTATTCTTTTCATGCGAAAAATACTCAAGAAAGACAACCGGCATGCGGCGCCAGTGGTGACGAGGCACCGGATCACACGCCCTGGCTCGTCCGTCCGTGATTCGCTCATGCGAGAACAAGGCATCAAGGTCCACGGGAGGTGACGTACACGGGAGTTGGCTCACGAGCTAGAGCTCGGCCTCTTGGGATTTAGCGATGCTGCAGGGACGGACCTGAGCACAGTCGTCGTGCTAGTCCTTAATCACGAGGCGGTCGCGGTTAGGCTTGCAAAGGCGCACGACGTTCGAGGTATCGAAGTACCGGACAAGCAGGTCATAAACCCACTGGCGACAAGAAAGTAATGGCGAACTAGTTTCCCATGGCTCTCAATGACAGCTCATGCTCGTGGCTCTTGAACCTGCCCATGGGATCGATCTCCTCCTGGGGAGAGATGCACGAGCGCACCGTCGCCAACTTCCAAGGCACCCGCGACCACCAGCCTGCCACTAGTGACCTGCGGCGCATCAAGCAGCAGCCAGGGGAGACCATGCAGAAGTACATCCAGCGTTTCAATAGCGTTTGCCTCAAGATCCCCAAGGTGACGGACGAGGCCATTATCTTAGCATTTTCCGACGGCGTCCATGATGTCAAGTTGAAGGAGGAGGTCGCCATACATGAGCACCTGTGCATAGCTCTGGAGATGTTCAACATGGCGACCAAGTGCACGAGAGCTGAGGAGGGACGCCATTCCTTCCTCGAGCTTCCAGTTGCCGACCCAGAAGGAAAGAAGGCCAAGACCAAGGAAGTGAAGCGCAAGGGAGCTGCCGTGCTTGCGGCGGAGCCGGAGATGAAGCACAGCTGCGACCACCCTGAGTCATCCAAGGCCAACCGCCCGTTCTACGCTTTCCACAACATACATAGCAACAACACCAACGACTGCCAGGAGCTCAGAGCCATCCATGATGGGCACTTCAGTATACGCCCCAAGGGCAATGACCAAGGCTACGGCCATGGTGGAGGCCGAATTGGAGGACACTGGGACGATGGTGGCCCCCGCCAGGAGTGGCGCGACTGGCCTCGCAAGGATCGCTGGCAAGACCAGCCTCACGAGGGCGCATGGAGGGACCAGCTTTGCGAGGACCGCCCTCAGGGCAACACTGGCCTCCCTCCACTTCCGCCACCACCAAGGAGGAATGACGACCATCACCAGGACGAGGGGGCTGGGGGCTTCCAGGAGCCTCGTGCCATCGCTTTCATCTTGGGCGGCGCTCATGCCCTAGCCTCTTAGCGCATCTTCAAGCAGTTCCATCGTGAGGTGAACACGGCCCTTCCCAGGCTCGAGGCCAGGCACCCACTCAGATGGTCCAAGTACACCATTACCTTCAGCTCATCCGACCAGCTCCAGTGCGCGGCAACTGCCGGTGCCCTCCCGATGTTGTGCTCACCCATCATCAGCAACGTCCTCGTCACCTATACCCTCATTGATGGTGGCAGGGCTAAATGTCCTTTCCGTCGAAGCGTTCGACTGCCTCCAAGTGTCCTATGATCAGCTGCAGCCAACCAAGCCCCTCTCAGGAGTGACCGACGACTCCAAGACCCCGATAGGGCAGGTCCGCCTCCCTGTCACCTTCAGCAATTGCGACAACTACCGCATCGAGCTCATTGACTTCGATGTCGCCCACATCCGCCTTCCGTACAATGCCATCCTTGGGTATCCAGCCCTGGCCAACTTTATGGCAGTGACTCATCACGAGTACAATTTCCTCAAGATGCTAGGAAGCTACGGCGTCATCTCGGTCGCCTGCGAGGAAAAGGACGCGATGTGCTCTCTCGAGCATGCTTACTAGGCGGCAGTGGCCGAAGACCCAGATAACGAAGGTGCCATCTACCCTCCTGAAGTTGTCCCCAAGAAGAAGAAACAACTGCTCTCCCAAGGGCTTTAGGAGGGCGGAGTCTCCAGCTGCACCGCCTCAGGACCTGCACTCACGGACGGGGCACCTCCCTCCCTCACATAGGAAGGCGCGCCCAGCGCCCTCCTCAGGCTGGGTTTGGGGGCTCTTTTCTGGAGGGCCTCTGACCTAGCCAGTGTGACGAGGTAGGCGCTCGGGCACCACGTGGAGGCATGCTTCACCGCACGCTTTCGTCTTGAGGGCACAAGACATGGAGTGCCTGGTTCTCGGGAGTTCATCACCAAGGCAACTGAGGAGCCTCAAGAGGCAAGAACCATGCGCGGCGATCGCCGCCCACCACCTGCGCAGCTCCTTATCCTGGCAAGGACGACTATCTGCGCGTCTGCATCAACACCCCAAGGCTCAATAGGGCCGCATCCTAGGAGCTTTTCTAGCCCTCGCGCGTTGGTCGGTGCGAGGGTCCACCTCACAGCTATGTTCGCATGCCATTCGGCCTGCCGAACACGGCTGTCACCTTCCAGCGCCACATGCAGAGAGCTCTGGCGGCTCAGGAGGCCAGACATCACGCAGTCCTAGCGGAGATGGCGACGGTTCTTCATGAGCCTCCTGAGCCCCCGATGCCTCCTTCAACATACGTCTTCAACCACTTCAAGACCTCTCCAGCAACTTTACCAGGTAACTCTTTCTAATTCATTCAGTTGCGGGCGCCCCTCGGGCAGCATTATCCCCGAGTCGTACGAGCCAGTCCATGCGACGTGTATCCTTTTGCATCTCTAGCTTACTCTGTTGGGGGCGCCCCTCGGGCTGCATCATCCCCAGGCCGCATGGGTCCAACCCTGCAGCATGTATCGTCCTTGCATTTATCCGGACTAGCTTGCCTTCTTGCATGCGTTACCTTATGATTATCCCCTGCCTGTCCGGTACTTCGATACCATGAACGTCGTGCGCCCTGGCTCGTCTGTCCGCCATAAGTTTCTTGTCTCCATTGGCCGCCTTGATGCTTGGCTCGTAGAGCTGCAAGAAATCAGCAGGGTCGGGGGTGCCGTCGTAGCGTGGAGGCAGGTCGGGCTTGAACTTGCCGGGCCAGACAATGCTGCACAGCTCGGGGTGAAGGCGCGGCAACCCACCGTGGTCACTGGAGCCCATCGTGCAGGTGGAGCCTGGTGCTGGTAACCACGTGTCGCCTCCGCAGGTGGCGCGCGATCTTGACGTGGTGGTGCGGGGAGTGCAGGAGCATCTTCTTGTGGCCGTGGGACTTCCTGGCAGCTACCATCTTCACGCATGGGCGCCCTGCATGGTGGGTCATGTCGTGGGGCTATGCGTCTTGGTGTGAGGGCAACATCTTGATGTGGAGGTGGCGGAGGTGCTCCATGGGCTAGATAGCCCGCAGCAGGGGGCGGATGACACAGCAAAAGAGACGGCGCGGGAGAGCCCCCTGCGGCGCTGACGAGCTCGACGATGCGGTCCAGCCAGTCCTCGTAGAGGTCATCGATGTGGCGGTAACGTAGGAGCTCGCACGCCATGAGCAGCACGGCCTGCGCGTCCGCGGGCCCGCGGCATGCGTGGGATGATGAGTCAGCCTAAGTCAATGACGGGGTAGCGGTGCATCCGTCCCTCCGCACGGAGGGGTGCAGCGACGAAGCTTTCTGCTCGTTTCCCGTTAGGCCGGAGGTCCCCCGATGGGCGCCGTCTGGGCAACGCGATCAGCAAGGGTGGCTCGGCGCTCAGCACGGGCCAAGCGAGCGTCAGCCATGGATGCGGTGGAGCAGTGGTGCGTCGATCAATGGAACAAAGGCTTCAGCACCCCCCCCCCTACCCGGCGCGCCAAATGTCGGATTACGGGATCAGGCAAACCCTTGTGAGGTTCGAACTCTAGGGTGCGCATGAAGAAAACTCTCTTCCTAACTCACTCGCTCAACAATCCCATGTCCTAGCTCGACGGACCCAAAGAACAAGAGACACGATGGTTTACACTGGCACCGGGCAAGTTGCGGTGTAATACCCTACTCCGGTGTGTGGTGGATTGCCTCGAGGGGCTGACGATGAACTAGTACAGTGGATGATCAGCCTCAAGAGGTGAGGTGTTCTTGGGCTCGATGAGCTGGTGAGCTGGTCAGGGTGGAATGGATTTGATCCGTCTTTCCCCCACTATGGTGGTGGCTAAGGCCTATTTATAGTGGCCTTGGTCCTCTTCCCAAATGTTAGGCGGGGAGGGATCCCACAACGGCCAAGTATGAAGGGGGACAACTAGTACAAGTTATCCTGACAAAAGGTGGTCTTCACTTGCCAAAGGCTCTGGTGGTGATGTTGTTGTGGGCTCCGCGGTGACCTCCGTCCTGCGGTCCTGCTGGTCTTGGTCTTGTTGCACCGATATGGAATCCTTTGCCTAATGCCTCGGAACTTCGCACCTGCGCTTGCTTCCTTAGCACCAAAGAGGAAACTAGCACACTGCGCCAGCTGGCGCCCGCCTGGCCTTGGTCGTCATGGCTCATGTCACGTGAACCTCGCGAGGTGCCCCTTGCATAGATATTTCTGCTCCTCTGGAGGCTGCCTAGTGAGGCTGCCCTAAGGGAGGTCTTGGTGTCATCTGCCTCGCCAGGCTCGGCCCCTCGCGAGGGTCTTGAGTTGTTGCTGCTGAAGATGGGCCGTACCAGGCCGTTGGTGGAGCCATGCTCTGGGCCGCAGGCAGGCAAGTCTGGGTACCTCCATTCCCAGGACGCCGACAAAGGCCAGTCATCTGGCCGACGATATGCGTTCAGCGTTGCAGTGGCAGCACCTGACGCGCTATGAAGGCGGCGACGAGATCTGTCCCGATGAGACCCTCGCGCATCACCATCTCCGCAAACCACTTGCTTAGGTTCAGCACTGCCTGCGTCGGGTTCTTGCAACCATAAATCGAGTTGTTCTGCACCTACGGCGTCACGTTGGTGAAGGGCGGCAGGTTGATGCAGTCCACGCCGAGGTCGCGGACGTAGAAGAAAGAATTTTGCCACTTCTTGGCTGAATCCTCCAGCGGTATCTTGGGGACCCAGAGCAGACATCACTCCCGCCGGCGACCCCTACTGCTTCAACAAGAAGAAGCGGACCCAGAGGTCCAGTTTGACCTTTGTTCGACCTATCGAGTCTCCTGTTCGTGTTCTTGCGGCTGATGGCACTCCTCTCCCTATAGCTAGTCGAAGCACTCTTAGTACTTCTTCATTTCATGTTCCCTCTGTCGCTCATGTTCCTCGACTTACCATGGAGCTCATATCTGGTGGTCAGATTGTTGACTCTAGTTTTAGGGTCATTCTCAACTTTGATTCATGTTCTGTTCAGGATCGTCGCATGGGCGCTCTTCTTGGTGCTGGCCCTCGACGCTCTGATGGTATATGGGTGCTTGACTGGCTTCGTCTTCCCTCTACTACCACCATGTTAGTCTTGCAGCCCCTATAGCTACGTCTACCAGCACTTTTCAGCAGTGGCATCATCGTCTTGGCCATTTATGTGGTTCTATTCTCTCGTCTTTGGTTCATCACGGTGTTCTGGGGTCTGTCTCCGGGAACGCTTTGTTGGATTGTCTGGGTTGTAGGCTTGGTAAGAAGATTTAGCTACCCTACCCTTATAGCGAGTTAGTGTCCGAGCGTCCTTTTGATCTCATTCACTTTGATGTTTGGGGTCCGGCTCCCTTCGCTTAGAAGAGGGGTCATCGGTACTATATTATCTTTATAGATGTTTTTTCTCGATACACTTGGATCTATTTCATGTCTTCTTGTAGTGATGTCTTACCTATATACAAAAAAATTGTTGCCATGGTTCATACCCAGTTTTCTACTCCTATTCGTGTTTTTCCTGCAGATTCAGCTGGTGAGTATATCTCCCATGTGTTGCAAGGATTTCTTGTTGAGCAGGGTACTCTTACTCAGTTCTCTTGCCCTAGTTCTCATGCTCAGAATGGTGTGGCTGAGCGCAAGTGATAGAGGCGAGGGTCCCGATCTTTCGATGAGATGCTGGCTATCGTTTTGGAGGAAGTCGACTTTGACGATCCGACTACGAACGTGCGAGGACGTCGCGCCTTAGCAATGGCTAAACCAACTCCGAGAGGTTATTGACCACGCTGGAGCACGATCAACCTGACCACGAAGGTCTATTTCCTATAGGAAAACGAAGAACAAGCAAGAAACTGAGATTGCAATCTGGATATTGTGAATATAAGAGGAAAGCTTTATTGATCAAGGTGGGGTTCTATGACGTCTTGGTCTGGTTGTTGGACACAAACGAAGTACGCGAAGTTGCAGCTATGGCTAACTTTTAGTCTAAACAAAACCCCCAGTCTAAGGGCTGTATATACGGAGGAAGAGGGGGGAATTTCGTGGACCTTGGAGGAGGGGTCCGAAACCAACCCTAACTCTTGTTTCCCCACACATACGGACTCTAAAAACAGTCTATACTTAAGTATTTCGAAAATACATGGGCCTGGCCCAATAATAAGGTGACGCAGCACCTAGAATAGCCTCTGGACGAATTTTATGAAGTGGCATCTTGTATATTTTGTCCAAGGCTTCATGCACTCCTTAGGGTGGCTTCAAAGTCCTGAAATCATCACTTGTAACTCCGTTCTAGATCCCCTTGTGCATGCCATCATCTCCATGCTTGGTCTTGCTCCAGTGTTCATCCCTCTTATCCATGCCAGGCCCTTCATTTGTAAGCAAAACAAATGTATCCAATTTAGGCAGCATCATATTCTCATGAACATCAGAATCATTACCAAGAAACGAAAGTACCTGATAATTTAATTGGCGTGCGCGAGCTATAGTAATTGGTCTAGTATGTATAGCAGCAGGGGTTGTGGGTGTAACAATGGTATTGATGTCCTCATCATCCTCCCCTTCTTGAAATTATGTCGTCCTCGATGAAAGCTCATCTTCCTCACCCAAATAAGGCTTCAAATCTGCAATGTTAAAAGTGGGACTAACCCCAAAATCTGCAGGCAGCTCAAGTTTATATGCATTATCATTTATTTTCTCTAACACCTTAAAAGGACCATCAACACATGGCATTAGCTTTGATTTGCGCAAATTAGGAAATCTATCCTTACGCAAATGTAACCAAACAAGATCTCTAGGTGCAAACACAACATGTTTTCTACCCTTATCTCCAGCAAGTTTATATTTAGCATTCATACGCTCAATGTTTTCCTTACTTAACTCATGCATTTTTAAAATCAATTCAGCACGTTCTTTATCATCAAAATTAACCTTCTCCGAAGATGGAAGAGGCAACAAATCAATAGGTGCACGAGGCAGGAAACCATACACAATTTCAAAAGGGCACATCTTAGTAGTAGAATGCAATGAACGATTATAAGCAAATTCAATATGAGGCAAACATTCTTCCCACATTTTCTTATTGTTCTTCAAAACAGCCCTAAGCATAGTAGACAATGTTCTATTGACTACTTTAGTTTGTCCATCAGTTTGGGGGTGACAAGTAGTACTAAAAAGCAGTTTAGTCCCCAATTTAGCCCATAAACATCTCCAAGATTGGCTAAGAAATTTAGTATCATGATCTGAAACAATAGTATTTGGCACACCATGCAAGCGAATAATTTCATGAAAGAACAAATCAGCAACATTAACAGCATCATCGCTTTTATGAGTTGGTATAAAGTGTGCCATTTTTGAGAATCTATCCACGACAACAAATATGCTATCCCTCACCTTCTTTGTTTGAGGTAAACCTAAAACAAAGTCCATAGATATATCCTCCCAAGGAACACTAGGTACAGGCAAAGGCATATATAAACCATGAGGGTTGAGTCATGACTTAGCTTTTTGACATGTAGTGCAGCGAGCAACAAAACGCTCAACATCTCATCTCATCTTTGGCCAAAAGAAATGTGTAGCAAGTATATCCTCCGTCTTCTTGACGCCAAAGTGTCCCATTAATCCTCCTCCATGCGCCTCCTGCAACAACAAAAGACGAACGAAGCTAGCTGGAATGCATAGCTTGTTAGCACGAAACACAAATCCATCATTAAGAACGAACTTGTTCCAAGTTGTCCCTTCCTTACAATTCTGCAATACATCTTGAAATTCAGCATCATGCATATATTTATCTTTGATGGTCTCCAAACCAAATATTTTAAAGTCAAGTTGTGAAAGCATAGTATAACGACGAGACAAAGTGATAACCCACAAGTATAGGGGATCGCAACAGTTTTCGAGGGTAGAGTATTCAACCCAAATTTATTGATTCGACACAAGGGGAGCCAAAGAATATTCTCAAGTATTAGCAGCTGAGTTGTCAATTCAACCACACCTAGAAACTTAATATCTGCAGCAAAGTGTTTAGTAGCAAAGTAATATGATAGTAGTGGTAATGGTAACAAAACGTAACAGTAGCAAAAGTAATGTTTTTGGTATTTTGTAGTGATGATAGCAATAGCAGCGGAAAAGTAAATAAGTGAAGAACAATATATGGAAAGGTCATAGGCAATGGATCAGTGATGGAGAATTATGCCGGATGCAGTTCATCATGTAACAATCATAACCTAGGGTGACACGGAACTAGCTCCAGTTCATTGATATAATGTAGGCATGTATTCCGAATATAGTCATACGTGCTTATGGAAAAGAACTTGCATGACATCTTTTGTCCTACCCTCCCGTGGCAGTGGGGTCCTTACGGAAACAAAGGGATATTAAGGCCTCCTTTTAATAGAGTACCGGAACAAAGCATTAACACATAGTGAATACATGAGCTCCTCAAAGTACGGTCATCACCGGTAAGTATCTAGATTATTGTCACTTCGGGGTTAACGGATCATAACACATAATAGGTTACTATAGACTTGCAAGATAGGATCAAGAACTCTCATATATTGATGAAAACATAATAGGTTCAGATCTGAAATCATGGCACTCAGGCCCTAGTGACAAGCATTAAGCATAGCAAAGTCATAGCAACATCAATCTCAGAACATAGTGGATACTAGGGATCAAACCCTAACAAAACTAACTCGATTACATGATAGATCCCATCCAACCCATCACCGTCCAGCAAGCCTACGATGGAATTACTCACGCACGGCGGTGAGCATCATGAAATTGGTGATGGAGGATGGTTGATGATGACGATGGCGACGGATTCCCCTCTCTCGAGCCCTGAACGGACTCCAGATCAGCCCTCCCGAGAGGTTTTAGGGCTTGGCGGCGGCTCCGTATCATAAAACGCGATGAATCCTTCTCTCTGATTCTTTCTCCCCGAAACCAAATATATAGAATTGGAGTTGGAGTTGGAGGAGCTCCAGGGGGCCCACGAGGTAGGGGGCGCGCCCTAGGGGGGGCAGGCACGCCCCACCCTCGTGGACAGGTGGTGGGCCCCCTAGCCTTCATCTTTTGCAAGGTTTATTTATATTTTCCAAAAAGGTGTTCTGTGAAGTTTCAGGTCATTCCGAGAACTTTTGTTTCTGCACATAAATAACACCATGGTAATTCTGTTGAAAACAGCGTTAGTCCAGGTTAGTTCCATTCAAATCATGCAAGTTAGAGTCCAAAACAAGGGCAAAAGTGTTTGGAAAAGTAAATACGACGGAGACGTATCAACTCCCCAAGCTTAAACCTTTGTTTGTCCTCAAGCAATTTAGTTGATAAACTGAAAGTGATAAAGAAAAAACTTGTATAAACTATGTTTGCTCTTGTTGTTGTAAATATGTAAAGCCAGCATTCAAGTTTTCAACAACGATTATAACTAACCACATTCACAATAATGCTTAGGTCTCAAGTTTACTCATATCAATGGCATAATCAACTAGCGAGCAATAATAATAAATCTCGGATGACAACACTTTCTCAAAACAATCATAATATGATATAACAAGGTGGTATCTCGCTAGCCCTTTCTAAGACCGCAAAACATAAATGCAGAGCACCTTTAAAGATCAAGGACTGACTAGACATTGTAATTCATGGTAAAAGAGATCCAGTCAAGTCATACCCAATGTAAACTAACAATAATGAATGCAAATGACAGCGGTGCTCTCCAACTGGTGCTTTTTAATAAGAGGATGATGACTCGGCATAAAAGTAAATAGATAGGCCCTTCGCAGAGGGAAGCAGGGATTTGTAGAGGTGCCAGAGCTCGGTTTTGAAACAGAGATGAATAATATTTTGAGCAGTATACTTTCATTGTCAACATAACAACCAAGAGATGGCGATATCTTCCGTGCTACACACATTATAGGCGGTTCCCAAATAGAATGGTAAAGTTTATACTCCCCCTTCTACCAACAAGCATCAATCTATGGCTTGCTCGAAACAACGAGTGCCTCCAACTAACAAGAGTCCCAGGGGGAGTTTTGTTTGCAATTATTTTTATTTAGTTTGCATAAAGCATGGGACTGGGCATCCTGGTGACCAGCCATTTTTCTCGTGAGTGAGGGGCGGAGTCCACTCCTCTTGAGAATAACCCGCCTAACATGGAAGATTCGCACAACCCTAGTTGATACGTGAGCTATTCGAGCATGCAAAACAGGATATTTATTTGAAGGTTTAGAGTTTGGCACATACAAATTTACTTGGAACGGCAGGTAGATACCGTATATAGGTAGGTATGGTGGACTCATATGGAATAACTTTGGGGTTTAAGGAGTTGGATGCACAAGCAGTATTCCCGCTTAGTACAGGTGAATGCTAGCAAAAGACTGAGAAGCGACCAGCTAGAGAGCGACAACAGTCATGAACATGCATTAAAATTAATCAACACTGAATGCAAGCATGAGTAGGATATAGTCCACCATGAACATAAATATCGTGAAGGCTATGTTGATTTTGTTTTAACTACATGCGTGAGCATGTGCCAAGTCAAGTCACTTAAATCATTCAGAGGAGGATACCACCCTATCATACCACATCATAACCATTTTAATAGCATGTTGGCACAGAAGGTAAACCATTATAACTCATAGCTAATCAAGCATGGCACAAGAACTATGATCTCTAGTTGCCATTGCAAACATGTTTATTCATAATAGGCCGAATCGGGAACGATGAACTAATCATATTTACAAAAACAAAAGAGGTCGAGTTCATACCAGCTTTTCTCGTCTCAGTTAGTCCATCATATATCGTCATAATTGCCTTTCACTTGCACGACCGAATGATGTGAATAATAATAATAGTGCACATGCATTGGACTAAGCTAGAATCAGCAAGGATTCAATAAACAGGAGAAGACAAGGCAATATGGGCTCTTTTGTCAGATCAACAGTTATGCATAGAAGAGCCACTTCAACAATTTAATCATGGTCTTCTCCTATCGACCCCAAAGAAAATAAAAGAAATAAAACTATTTACACGGGAAAGTTCCCAACAAGCAAAAGAAGAACAAAAATTCTTTTTGGGTTTTCTTTTTAATCACTACTACAAGCATGGAAGGTAAACTAATTAAAAGCTACAACTATTTTTTTGGTTTTTCTTAAGGTTTATTAAACACATAAGAAGAAAGCATAAAAAGGGAAGTAAACTAGCATGGATGATACAATGAAAAAGTATGAGCACCGACATTAGCAATGAGTGTGTGAACATAAATGTAATGTCGGTGGGAAATACGTACTCCCCCAAGCTTAGGCTTTTGGCCTAAGTTGGTCTATGGCCACGGCTAGCCTGGCGGATATCCATAATATTAGTTGGGGTCGTACTGAGATGCAGCGGCTATCGCCTCCTGAGCTGCAGCGTGGCGACGAGCGGCCTCCGCTCTCCTCTCATACTCATCTGCCTCCCTCTGGTAATAACATATCTTCCTTTTGCTTGATTATCAAAGAAGGTAGGATCAGGGAGAGTAATACGTACAGCACGCCGTCTGTCAAAGATTAGTCAATACTAGAGAGGTGATTCATTCCTCTCAACAAACTGGTGGTGAACCATAGCATTAAAGTCTAGGTAAGCAGGAGGTAATTCAATATCATCTTCACGTATGGTTGTACCAAGAAAATTAGCTATGCGGGTTGCATAAATTCCACCAAAGAAATCTCCATTAAGTCTATTAAGATGCAACCTACGTGCAACAATGGCTCCCAAATTATAAGATTTGTCTCCTAACACAGCACTCCTAAGAATACTGAGGTCAGGAACACACATATGACATGCTTCATCTTTACCATTAATGCATCTACCTATGAAGAGAGCAAGATAATGTATAGCAGGAAAGTGAATGCTCCCTATGGTAGCTTGTGTTATATCTCTAGATTCCCCAACAGTTATACTAGCAAGAAAATCTCTGAATTCAGATTTGCGAGGATCCCTGATACTACCCCATTGTGGAAGTTTGCAAGCAGTGGTAAAATCCTCTAAGTCCATAGTATAAGAATTTTCATGAAGATCAAACAGGACAGTTGGAGAATTACGTGATGATGAAAATTCAAACCTCCTCACAAAGGAACTAGTGAGATGGTGATACTGGCTGCACTTCTCTTCTTCGAAGCTCACAAGATCACCGTTACGCAAATATGCGTTAAATTCTTCCTTAATTCCCGCTCGATCCATAAATTTCTCATAAGGCCATTCACAAGGACGCACCGGAGCGTCCCTTGGTGGCTCTTCATCAGCATCACACAGTGCAAGCCTGGGTCCTTGCTTTCTTGAAGAACCACCTTGGAACATTTTCCTAAGCATATTTCTTCCTCTGAAAAATTCTGAAATTTTGTAGTAACTTCAAATTAAAAGTAAACCAAACTCAATAATATTGATAGTAACTACTCCTACAAGTGCCTAGAGCCTATATCATGCATCAAAACTACTTGGAACCATATAAATTTGACATGCAAGCTCAAGAACATGGTCACCTAGGCAGCACAAATTTGCAATGAATAAAGCACTAGAACAAAAACTAATTGGGCCAATGGAGGAGTCACATACCAAGGAACAATCTCCCCAAGCAGTTTTGTGAGAGGTACTTTGAGCAAGGAGATCGAAAATGGCAGCAAGATGAGCTTGAACTCATGCTTGAGCTGGTTATTCGTGTTTGTGGGAGGAAGAAGGAGTGTGTGGGTGAAAGGATAAGTGGAGGAGGGCCACCATGGGCCCACGAGGCAGGGGGCGCGCCCAGGGGGTAGGGCGCGCCCTCCACCCTCGTGGCCAGGTGGATGACCCCCCTGCTGTGTTCTTAGTGCCAAATATTCTCAAATATTCTAGAAAAATCATATTTAAATTTCAGGGCATTTGGAGAACTTTTATTTTTAGGGTATTTTTATATTGCACGGATAATCAGATAACAGACAGAAAATACTTGTTTTTATTTTATTTAATATAAATAACAGAAAGTAAAAGTGGGGTACAGAAGGTTGTGCCTTCTAGTTTCATCCATCTCATTCTCATCAAAAGGGATCCACTAACAAGGTTGATCAGGTCTTGTTAACAAACTCATTCCGAATAACATGGAACCGGAGAAATTCCGAATAACACTATGTTACCTCAACGGGGATATGCACATCCCCAATAATAAGAATATCATATTTCTTCTTGACAGTAGGAAGAGGAAATTCAAAACCTCCAAACATAATTGATGGAATTTTTCCAATAGAATTGATACTATGGGCTTGAGGTTGTTTCCTCAGAAAGTGTACCGTGTGCTCATTACCATTAACATGAAAAGTGACATTGCCTTTAGTGCAATCAATAACATCCCCTACAGTATTCAAAAAGGGTCTTCCAAGAATAATAGACATACTATCGTCCTCGGGAATATCAAGAATAACAAAGTCTATTAAAATAGTAAGGTTTGCAACTACAACAGGCACATCCTCACAAATACCGACAGGTATAGCAGTTGATTTATCGACCATTTGCAAAGATATTTCGGTAGGTGTCAACTTATTCAAGTCAATTCTATGATATAAAGAGAGAGGCATAACACTAACACTAGCTCCAAGATCACATAAAGCAGTTTTAACATAGTTTCTTTTATTGGAGCATGGTATAGTGGGTACTCCTGGATCTCCAAGTTTCTTTGGTATTCCACCCTCAAAAGTATAATTAGCAAGCATGGTGGAAATTTTAGCTTCTGGTATCGTTCTTTTATTTGTAACTTGGCACTCCATGGTGTATTTTCCGACATACTCCTGGATCTCTAAGCTCCTTGGAACTCCATGCAGACATACGATCCTGGTCATGTATATCTTTGCCAACTTGGCACTAGTATAGGTACTCTTTACTGGGATGAAATGAGCTACCTTTGTCAAATGATCGACTACTACCCAAATCGAGTCATAGCCTGAACGAGTTCTGGGCAATCCCGTAATAAAATCCATGCCTAGCTTATCCCACTTCCATTCGATTATTGGCAATGGCTGTAGTAATCCGGATGGCTTCTGATGCTCTGCCTTTACTCTGTGACATACATCACAAACTTCTACATTCTTCGCAATATCCTTCTTCATTACGGTCCACCAGAAAGTATCCTTCAAATCCAGATACATCTTGGTATTTCCTGGGTGAATCGAATATGGTGAATCATGGGCCTCTTGCAGAATCAACTTCCTGATCTCTGGGTCATTAGGCACATAAACACGGTCTTCAAACCATAAGGTATCATGCTCATCCTCACGAAATCCTTTAGCTTTTCCTTTGCTCATTTTCTCCTTAATAGAAGCGATCTCCTTGTCAGTCCTTTGAGCTTCTCTTATCTTATCCATCAAAGTAGACTGAATCTCCAATGCTACTACATAGCCTCTCAGAACTATTTCCAAGCATAGCTCACGAAGATTCTCGGCTAACTCTCTTGGTAAATCTCCCATCCTTAGAGTGTTGACATGGCTTTTACGGCTCAACGCGTCAGCTACTACGTTAGCCTTTCCAGGATGATAATGCAATCTCAAATCATAATCCTTGATGAGCTCCAACCATCTCCTGTGCCTAAGATTTAACTCCTTCCGCGTGAAGATATACTTCAAACTCTTGTGATCCATGTACACCTCACAATGGTTTCCAATGAGAAAATGTCTCCAAGTCTTCAATGCATGCACTACGGCTGCTAACTCCAAATCATGCGTGGCATAATTCAACTCATGAGGCTTAAGCTGTCGTGAGGCATATGATACAACTCCTCCTTCCTGCATAAGCACTGCTCCAAGTCCTCGACGTGAAGCGTCGCAATACACCTCATAATCCTTGGTCTGATCTGGCAAAATCAACACTGGTGATGTAACCAAATGTTTCTTCAACTCCTGGAAACTGGCCTCACACTCTTCAGTCCATTTGAACTCGGTATCCTTCTTCAACAACTCCGTCATAGGCTTCACAATCTTCGAGAAGTTTTCAATAAATCTCCGGTAGTATCCTGCGAGTTCAAGAAAACTCCGGATCTCTCCAATTGTTGTTGGGGCTTCCCAATTTGTCACAGTTTCAACCTTGGTGGTATCTACTGCTATACCTTCTCCAGATATAACGTGTCCGAGGAATCCAACTTCCTTCAACCAAAACTCACATTTGCTAAACTTGGCATATAACTGATGTTCTCTGAGCTTTCCAAGTACCAAACGCAAATGCTCCTTATGATCCTCTTCATTCTTCGAGTAAACTAGGATATCATCAATGAACACTACGACGAACTTGTCCATGAACTCCATAAATACTTTGTTCATCATGTTCATAAAATATGCGAGTGCGTTAGTCAGACCAAATGACATAACGGTATACTCGTACAACCCATACCTAGTGGTAAAAGCTGTCTTAGGTATATCCTGTTCTCGAATCTTCAACTGGTGGTATCCTGGTCGCAGATCGATCTTGGAAAATACCTTAGCTCCTTGCAATCAATCAAACAGATCATTGATTATCGGTAGTGGGTACTTGTTCTTGATGGTTACTTCATTCAATCCTCGATAATCAACAACCATCCTTAACGATCCATCCTTCTTCTCCACTAGAAGTACCAGCGATCCCCAAGGTGAAGAACTTGGGCGAATATAACCCTTATCCAATAACTCTTTAATCTGCTTCTTAATCTCTTCCAAATCCTTTGCGGGCATCCTATATGGTCTCTTAGATATTGGCCCTTTGCCTGGCAAAAGCTCAATTAAAAACTCAATATATCTATCTGGTGGCATGCCTGGCAACTCCTCTGGAAATACGTCAGGGAAATCCTTTACCACTGGTACTTCCTCCTGCACAACTCCTGTTAGGGAATTTACTTGAGTCCTCTTCGGCACATGCCGGGATACATACTTGATCCTTCTTCCTTCTGGCGTTGTAAGAAAAATTGAATTACTGGCGCATTCAATATTCCCTTCATACTTCGATAACCAATCCATGCCTAATATCACATCCAATCCTTGGATTACAATACTATTAGGTCCGAGGGAAATACATAGTTACCAATCCTTAATGGTAACCGATCACACCATAGACTAGCCATATACTCTGCTCCAGGCGAGGTTACTAACATGGGTGACCTAAGGGTGGGTTGGCAGTTTATACTTATCCACAAATCCCCTTGAGATGTATGAATGTGAGGCACCAGTATCAAAAAGAACGAGTGCAGTAAATGACTTAACCAAAAACTTACCGATTACTGCATCCGGCTGCTCTTCAACCTCCTCCACGTTAACATGGTTCACCTGTCCCCTATTGAAAGGGTTCGGCTTCTTCCCAGAGCTTCCATTTCCATTTCCACTCTAGGATTCAGGACATTCATTGGCATAATGTCCGGTCTTCTGGCACTAAAAACAAGTGACTTGGCTCAGGTCTCTCTTGGCTGGGGTTGATGGGTTGGTATGGTTCTGGCCGTTTCTTCCTCCGTTCCCATTACCATTCTCGGGGCCATTATGATTGTGCGAGCTACCTCCTCCATGGGTATACAGAAAGTGTCCTCTCGGTCTAGGGGTAAAACGTGGCTTCTGCTGAGCTCCAGAACTGTACTTCCCTTGTCCATACTTCCTCTTGCGGTTCTCAATCTGCTGTTGTTTCCCTTGAATCATAAGAGCACGATCTACCAACTCCTGGTAGTTGCTAAAGGTTGCTACCATCAACTGCATGCTCAACTCATCATTCAGTCCTTCCAGAAACTTCTCCTGTTTAGCCGCATCCGTAGCAACGTCATCTGGGGCATAACGTGCTAGCTTACTAAAGTCCTCCACATACTGGCCAACTGTCCGTCCTCCTTGGCGCAAGTTGCGAAACTTACGCTTCTTCATGGCCATAGCTCCTGGTGAAACATGGGCAGTACAGAAAGCTTGCTGAAACTGGTCCCATGTGATAGTGTCGATAGGGAAAGTGGCTGTGAAATTCTCCCACCATGATGTTTCGGGTCCTTCAAGCTGATGTGTGGCAAACTTCACCTTTTCCGCATATGTGCATCCTGCCGTGGTCAACTCCCTAGCTGTCTTGCAGAGCCAATCATCTGCTACTATCGGCTCGGTGCTACTAGAGAACACCGGCGGATTCAGCCTAAGAAAACGGGCTAAGTGGTCAACAGGTGGTGGTGGTGGGTTGTTGTTGTTGTTCCCTGATTCTGATTCTGGACTAGCAACTGCATCAATGTGTTCTGCTGCTGGATCAACTGAGTGAGCTCCAGTGGGAAGGTAAATCCAGGGTCACATCTCGGAGGCATCTGAGGGTTTAGAAAAGAGGAGATTAAGAATAGAGGCGGTCTAGAGAGAAAACACTACCCACATGCACATGAGGCAAAACAAACAATTCACTTCATTCAATCAAACAAGGGCATACAATTGATCTAACTATCGCAAAAGTGCTCAAACTACTATATTTACATGGTGGACTACTACTACTACCGATGAGGTGGTCTACTAGAAATATTCTTCGGTTGCAGACTCCATGATATCTGCTCCAGCTTCATCAATATAGTCATCATCACTATCATCTGGATCCGAGTGGGTGTCTTCGATGATGATGTAGTCTTCAGGGCGAATCTCCTTGGGTTCTTCATCTTCTTCTACTGGTGTAGGGCCTCCCATAAATATTCTGATCTTCTTGATCAGGTCGTCATTCTTCTCCACTAGTACTTCGATTTCCTCTTCATAATCTTCACGTGTAGCCTTGAGTTCTTCCTCCAGTTCCTTGATTCTTGTTCTTGCCTTCTTCAGATATATCATGTCGGCGCACTTCTGGTTCTCCTAACGTCGAATGTACTGGTTCAACTCCTAGATAAAAGCTGCAATTGATCTATCCTTCTTGGTGCTGATCATCTCCCAGTGCTCATCTCGGCACCCACAAATCTGGTAGATAGTATCCTTAAGATCATTGCGGTAGACTTCTCCAATACATCCCATGGCGATGTGAGCTACCATGCTCCTTCCTAGACTCCATGTCGGTGCATCAAAGGAAAACTCTATGGCCTCGGTGACTGGCATGAACGTCCTTCCTGGAACTTGAACTTGAATCATCCAACGCTCCTCTTCAGGTAAAGTGGCGTTGTAGGTTCCGGTGAAGATTGGTACTCCGATGTTCAGGTACTTAGTGACTTCCTTGAGGTGACGTCCAAAGGGTGTATCTTCATCCGGCTGTGTGAACTTGTTCCTTGCACCCACCATCCTAAAAGAGTAGAAAAGATGAGGAGTCAGAATGAGAAGTGTGAGTAGTGATCTAGGGCTTTAGCTTAGTGGTCGTGTCCTACAGTCAGCGTGTGCTTTGATACCATCTTGTAGCGACCAGACCTCAAATAGTCCAATCTCTGTGCTCTGGTGTCATTCCTGGATCGGTAATGCTGACACCACACAGTACTTGAAGGATTTATAACAGAGTAGCAATCACACACTTATTACATCGAGTGTCTCAAAGGAGAACTTATTACAATAAATATGGCTTAAGGCCATCTAATAACGACAATAGCGGAAGGCTTGGAAGATAAGTGAGTCCATCAACTCCAACGGCATCACTGAGTATAGAACCACGACCTAAAGGCACCTTACTCGTCGTCTGAAAAGTCTACAACATGAAGGTTGCAGCCCGAAACGGGTCAGCACATGGAATATGCTGACAAAGTAAAACATAGAGAGCAATGAAAGAATAAGGCTATACTACATGCATATTTGGCTGGCGGTAAGCTCTATGGTTACAGTTTTGCGTAAAGTCAATTTTTCCCTACTGCAAAGGAATAAATTTTATTTAACTATCATGGTAGTTGTTAAACATTGAGAGTGTAGACACCCTCTCAATCCCAATTAAGCATCATCATTAAAACCCAACAAAATTAATTTAGAGTAACATGATGAGATTCACATGATAATCCAAGTACTGGATACTCAAGATGTCCATAACCGGGGACACGGCTAGCCATGATTTGTTTATACACTCTGCAGAGGTTTGCACACTTTTCCCCACAAGAATCGATCTCCTCCGTTGGGATTCTCGCACTACATGATGTTTGAGAAATGGATGACCGAGACATAGTCTTTCAGAAGCGCTTGCACCTTACGAACGGGTAGACTGTACCAACCTACATCCCCTACATCTGCTAGTCTACCACTGTAAGAGTTCGCATGACTTAGTCAACTATGTTAGATCCCATAGTAGCTTGTGGCTGCACACGGAAGTTTCTAGTATGAATAATCTCATGATCCCTTTGAGCCTGGGTGGCGGTCCAAAAGAAAAACAGGCAATCGCGGGAATACCCAGGTGCCTCAATCCACCCAGATGTGTGTTTAGGTTGCCACCATAAGTAAACAATTAATTTAAAAATCTCACATCTGTCATGGATACACTCACCCAATCCACGTCTACTGGCATAGCATGGCATAACAAGCAAATGTAGAAGTAAGTCCCAAAGGTTTCATAATAAAACAGGTAATAGGTACTACCTCATCTACTTCCCAAACCCACAATTTAATTAGATCCTAATCATGCAATGGTGTGGGGATTGATCTAATGCAATAAAAACTAGGTAGTAGGAGGTATGATCAAAGTGTTACTTGCCTTGCTGATGATCCGCAAAACCTAGCGATTCGAAGTAGCAAGCGGCGCACTTCGGGTACTCTATTGCAAACAAACAAGCATACAATAAGTGCTCATCTAATGCACAGGTAAAACTCGAATAAGAGATCTAACCAGATAGTTCAACTTAAGAACTCCGATTGGCAAAAAGAATCAAATCAAATGAAGCAACGAAAGACAAAAGGCGAAAGAAACAAGCTTCGTTTACTATTCTGGATCTAGGTCAAATTTTACAGAGGCAAAAACTTGTTTGAGTTGGTTAAACGAAAAGAGGGTTTCGAGATGAAACTCCAAGCGCTTGAATCGCCTGATTCCGATAAACGAGCAAAAACATAAACTAGAACGAAAATCAGATCAGAAATTGCGATCAAAAATAATCGCGGAATAATCCAAGAAAAAGAAAAACGACGAACAGAATAACGAACGAATGTTCGTTTTCTGGAACTAAACGATGAATACGTTCGTTAAAACGAATGGACGAGCGGACGCTTGCTAAATAAATAAACCGGAAAAAAACCGATCTATTAAAAAACGAAGCTAGGTTTAAAAAAAACTGAATCGGTTTTTCTCAGAAAACCGGGCGGCGGGGCGGCTACCTCGCCTCGGTCCGGCGGGGCTCCGGG